>NW_022161679.1:0-176796 GCF_008728515.1 Papio anubis
TTTTTTGAGAAAAACTCATTTGACAAACTGTTAGCTAAACTCTCAGAGAAAGAGAGAATATATAAATAGCTAAAACCACAAATAAAAGTGGAGACATTACCACCGACCTGACAAAAATAAAAATGATTATAAAAGCATACTATGTGGGATTTTATTCTAAGAAATTATATAACCTACATGATATGGATAGATTTCCCAATCACAAAAATGTCCTCAACTTACCCAAGAAACTATAGAAAGCTTAAATATAACAAAGTAAATAGATTAAATCAGTAATTCAAAACCTCCCAACAACAAAAATGTTCGGGACCAGATAGATACACTGGTTAATGCTAATATTTGATATATAAGTAATAATTAACCCACACATTTAAAGAATATTTAAATATTTAAATAAATGTTAAAGAAAAATATACGCAAATCCTTTTCAAGCTCTTCCAAAAAGAAAAGGGAACACTTCTAATTTGATTATATCATGCCAACATTATCTTGATACTAAAACCAGATGAAGACATCACACACACAGACACACACACACTCAGACACATACACACACAAACACAATTACAGACCAACATCTTTCATAAATATTGGTGTGAAAATCCTCAAAAAAAATACTGTTAACCTCAATCCAACAGCATATTAGTAGAATTATTCACCATAATAAGTGGGATTTATCTCAGAAATGTAAGGATGGTTAAACATAAAAATAAGTCAATTAGTACCACGTTAATAAAGCAAATTAAAAACCCCAAATGTTAATATGAATTGACACATAAAAGTCATTTGACAAAAATCCAACATCATTACATGGTACAAGTGTGCAGAAAACTGAGAACAAAAGAGAGTTTAATCGGCATAATAAAAAACATTTGTAAAAACAGCTAACATTATACATTGAATGGTGAAAGACTGAAAGCTTCCTCTCTAAGATCAAACAAAGAAGGTTGTCTGCTTTTACTACTGCTATTCAACATTGAACCACAATTTTTAGTCAGTATTTAGACAAGAAAAAGAAAAGGCATCTAAGTTTAAAATGAAGAAGTGAAATTGTATTAATTGATGACATGATTCTATACATAGAATCCTAAAGATTCCATAAGTAGCTACCAGTCATAATAAATTATTTAAGTAAAATTTCAGGGTATAAGAGCAGCATGCAAAAAACAGTTTTATTTATACACATTTGCAATAAATAATCAAAACAAGAAATTAAGAAAGCAATTTCATTTACAATATCATCTTAAAGAATTAAATGTCAATATATACATTTAACCAGGAAGATAGAAGACTTGAATACTAAACACTACAAAACATTGCTGAGAATAATTTTTAAAGGACTTGAAAAACGTGAAAAGACATCTTGAGTTTATGTTTAGGAAGACTTAAAATTGTTAAGGTACCAATACTCCCTAAAGTGAAGTGATTTGCGCGTTCAATGCAATCTCTACCAAAATTCCAATAACTTTTATTTTTATTTTGTGTAGAACTGGAAAAAATTCAGTTCACATTCGTATGGACTTTTTAAGGTGCCTCAATCTTCAAAACGATTATGAAAAAGAACAGACTTAGATGACTCACTCTTCCCAATTGCATAACTTACTACCAAGTAACAATAATTAAAACAACGTGCAACTGGCCTAAAGATAGACCAATAAACCAATGAATAGAATTGAAAGTCAAGAAGCAGACCTGTATGTTTATGGCCAATTGACTTTTGATAAGGGTGATAAGTCCTTCCAAAGAGGAAAGAAAACATCTCTTCAATAAATGGTGCTGGGACAACTGGATTTTCACAAACAAAAGTATGAAGTTGGAACCGTGTTTCACACCATATACAAAAATTAACACAACATGGATCAAGACTAAATATAAGTGCTAAATCCTTATAACTCTCAGAGAATAACATAGACTTACATCTTCATGAAACTGGATTTTGTAATGGATTCTTAAAAGTGACACTAAAAGTATGAGACACAGAAAAAGAAATAAATAGGCAATATTTAAAACCCTTATATCTAAAAGGACATTATCAAGAATGTAAAATCACAACTTATGGAATAGGAGAAAATATTTGCAAATTATATATCTGATAAGGGTTTAATATCCAGAATATAACAATAATTGCTAAAATTCAAAAACAAAAAGACAAAAAATAGACAAAGATTTCAACTGACATTTCTCAAAGAAGATATACAAATGGCCAAGAAGCACGTGAAAAGATACTTGACATTAGGATAATGCGAATCATAACCACTGTGCAATATAACTTCACATCTACCAGGATGGCTATAATAAAAAAGGCAGAAAATAGCAAATAGTGATGATATGGAGAAATTGGTACCTCCATACACTGCTAGTGAAAAAGTGACATGATGCACCCATCATGAAAGCAGTTTAGTAATTCCTCAAAAAGGTAAAAATAGAATTATCCTGTGATCTAGCAAAGTCGATGCCTATGTACATATCCTATATAATTGAAAACAGAAACTGGATACTTTTATACCAAAATTTATGGCCACATTATTCACAACAGGCAATAGGTAGAAATAACCCAAGTGTCCATCAACAGATGAATGGATAAACGTTGTGAGTGTGGCCAATGGCACTGAATTATATATTTTATAATGGTTCAGAGGAATATTTTATATTATATAGATTTTACCACAAAATTTAGTTGTTAGGAAAAGAGGTACAGTGTGTTGAAAAGCTTTAGAGTCCCCATTCCAAATGATGAAGCTTGCAACAACCCTAGTCTCTGCATTTAAGTACAAGAGGAGCCTTGCTTCTTGGATACAAGGACCACTTTGGTTTGATACAACCGCAGCATCAGATGTAGATCGATGTGGAGGCTCTGTTGGTGAGGGAGACAGGTCACTAGCTCCCTGAACAGACCAATATTCAAACCTGAGTAGCCATAAATCTTACTAAATATCAATATTGTTTTAATGGATATTAATGGAATATCCATTAAATATCTACTGATAATTTCTTGAGATTATTTTTAAGTCTCCTATATTATTCCTGTATTTCATGCTTTTTTCTAGGAATAAAACTACTTCAAAATAAGTTGATGGGAAACTTTGGAGTAATCATAACACCTAATGATCAAATGATATATACTAAGCACAATTTTCTTTTTCATGTAATATTATCACATTTTTTATGGATAGAGTAATCTTGAGAAGCAGGCATTACTGTGTGGATTATAAAAGAGGGTGACATGTGAGGCTTCAAGTATGTAAAGTCCGCAAAACCAAGAAAAGCTGGAAATATGATTAAGACCAAATCTGTCAGACTCTGACGTTAGTACTTACTATGTCATTGCATTTTGCTATGGCTTCTTAAGGAAACACAGTACAGTCATAGGACAGAGAGATAGACCTGTGTTCAAAAGGTGGTTATGTAGAAAAATTATCCCCTTCTCCCCAGGAAATTGCTGTGTTACCAAAATTTTCCACTGTTGCTTTATAAAGAAAGCAAGTTAGTACATTATAAAAATGAATTATCAAGAACACAGTATTCAAGGGGTTTAAATAATTTCTTTCTGGCTAAACAAAAAGAAGTACCAGTTATTTTGAAAGACAGAAGGTGATACGGTTTGGCTGTGTCCACAAGCAAATCTCATCTTGAACTGTAGTTCCCATAATCCCCACATGTGGTGGGAGGGACCCCGTGGGAGGCAATTGAATCACGGGGGCAGTTTTCCCCCATGCTATTCTCCTGATAGTAAGTTCTCATGAGATCTGAAGGTTTTAGAAATGGCTTCCCCCTTCTCTCTGCTATGATACTTCTCCTTGCTGCTGCCATATGAAGAAGGTTCTATTTGCTTCCCCTTCTGCCATGATTATAAGTTTCCTGAGGCTTTCTCAGCCTTGCAGAACTGTGAGTCAATTAAACCTCTTTCTTTTATAAAAATTACCAGTCTTGGGTATTTCTTCATAGCAGCATATAAATTACCAGTCTCAGGCATTTCATCAATGGAGTAATATAGAAGGTAAGTACCCTCATGAATTAATATTAAAACTAATTATACTTAATTTCTAGCAACTTAAAATAATTTTAATAGACAGTGTAATGCAAATTCTGAAAAACCAGAAACTTCCACATTGAAGAGTAGAGTGAACCACAAGAACAGATATGTTAAGGCTGTCTCTAGGAAAAAAGATGAGATAAAAAATCATTATCTTTGTTCAAATAACAATTAGTGAGAAGAAGAATGCAAATATGTTTGACATATGATTAGCCCTTGAAATGTAAGAACTGCCTTTCCTTCCTTCCTTCCTTCCTTCCTTCCTTCCTTCCTTCCTTCCTTCCTTCCTTCCTTCCTTCCTTCCTTCCTTTATTCTCCTTTCCTTCCTTCTTTCCTTCTTTTCTTCTCTCTCATTTCTCTCTCTAAAGCCAGGGCACTATGGAATAAAATCAACCATTTATAAGTCACGAAATAAAACATAGTAATGTTCTATTAAGGAGCATCTGGTATTCTGGTGTAGGACTGTCAAGTGCACTTTGAATATTCACTCAGTAGGGTATCTGCAATTTAAATATCTTGTAATGGTTAATAAGAATTATCAAAGAAGCACATTAACATGACTTAGGGATTAATTCTGTACCTTACAGACTTCATGTGTGTGAATAAAGCAAGCCCATCACATGAGTTGCACAATCCCAAAGGCTATACTTACATCTTTTATGCAGTTAGGTTTGAACAATCAAATACTATGTCTCACATTGTATTTTACTAAAAATAACTCAAATATACACAATTGATGATGTTATGAAAAGTTTATTCTGCATTTGTCTTTTTGAATTAATAGCAATGTGTTTATATATCTATAATAAGTTTATCTCTTTAAAGGTAGAAAGTATTTTAGTGTAGAGTCAAGAATGGGTTACAATATGTCACTAATGTGTCAGTTTAGAAAAAAGAGTAAGAATGGCTTGATTTCAGCAGATTTTCCATCTCATTGCTGTTATAGAGAGCACTTTTAGTTTTTTACACCTTGAAAGAACTTTACCAACACAAAGCTGATGATTTCTGCATATGAACATGTCAGGTCGACTTTCAAAAGAAAGGAGAGTAAAGAGAAGCAATGACATAAACTTTAGAGACTACATTTTGCACTTCATCTTTTCAGTAAATCATAAAAGAAGACAAACTTCCCTTCTACATTGACTTTTTTTGATCTTTCTTTTCATGAATTTTTGTCATTGAATGTGTGGTTTCTTTTATAGTGAGTCAATATATTTGTTTCAGTGAGATCACAACCACCCCATAACCTGTGTTTAATTTGATTTACACAAATTATAAGAAGCAAGTTGCTGAATAATAATAATTATATGTGATACTAGTAAAATAATAGGCAATTGTTGGGGAGAGTGGTGCTATTAAGTATAATCTTAATAATGACAATCCATTTAGCCAATTATCACTTTAATTAAATGAAGCATAAGTTGGAGAGATAATTTCCTATTGCCTTGAAGCATTCTACCTGAATATGGATTTGACTGATGAAAATATTTTATAAAACCAATAGAAAATGCATATTATCATAGGCCCACCAGCTAAAATGCTCAGATTGATGATGTAATCAAGATTATGGCATTCTGAGTCCCCCATTCGGTAGTTATGGCTTTCACACTATAGATGTCCATTCCTCAGCAATCATTCACATAATTATTTTGACACTAGTTGGAAAGAATTTCTTTAGTGTAGCATTTGTGAAATGATTACACTCTAATTCTGTCATTCTTTCAATATTCATTAAGTAGCCATCTTCTACAAAACAAAATTTTTCCTCATCATCTAGAGTTATTTGGTTATACTGAAATGTAGTTCTCCAAAAAGACAAGGTAAAAACTTTAATTTTCTTTTTAATTCTCAATTTTGAAGTTGTTAATGGCCACCTCAAATGGCGACAAAGGGTCTTCTAAGTTTGTATTTTTTGACCTCAGTATAAACTTATAGGCTTTATGTTAATGAACAAAACAAGCTTCTGTCTTTAGTCAAGTAAACTCCTAAGAGTATACCTATATGTTTTATATTTTATTTCTTTAAATGAGTTTTTTAGAAATATACTTCAGTCTTTACAAAAACGTTGGCCACAGTGTACCCTCTTAAGTCTTCTCCTTCCTCACTCCATTTTCCCCAACACCATATAGGTATTATCTTTATTAATTCTTTGCTTACTTCTGCAAATACAGATGTACAAAGAGACACTTATTTTCTCCACACATTTTTACACAAAAAGCAAACAAGGTTCACACTTCAGCACCTTGTTTTTCTCATTAGCAGTTTATCCTGAAGATCTTTAAATACTAATATATAGATATCATCATTCATGTCTTTCTAATGTCTCCATAATACTTCCACTGTGTAAGTACCCTAGTTTATACAGCCAGTTCTCTATAATAGGGCACTCAGCTTGTTTCCATATTTTTTCCTATTGAAATTAATATCACATTAGAAATAAAATCATGCATATATACTTCATACATTTGATGATGAAGTATCTCTTTGACTCTGAGAGGTGATGTTGCTGGGAAGGATGGTAAATACTTCTGTCATTTTTGTTAAACATTGTCCATTTCTTTTCCATATTGATGGAAATATATTGCATTTTTTAATAGACTTTACTTTTTAGAGTAATTTTAGGTTCACCCAAAATTGAGGTAATAGTTACAGAGACTTCCCACGTACTCTTTGCCCGGTAAACAGTATCAGCCTTTCCTAGTATCAACATCCTCTCACTGGAATGATTCATTTGTTATAATTGATGAACCTACATTAGCACATAAAAAGGACCCAAAGTTCATAGTTTACCTTAGGGTTCATTAGTTCACATCAAAAGGACTCAAAGTTCATAGGTCACCTTAGCGTGTTACAATGCCATGGCATAAGACAAATGGATAATAATAAATATCCACGATTATAGTGCCATACTGAATAGTTTCACCGCCTTACAAATCCTCTGTGCTGGGCCTGTTCATTCTCCCTGTGCCGGGACTTCAGCTTCCGGCAACCACTTATCTTTTTACTGTCTCAATAATTTTACCCTTTTCAGAATCTCACGTAGTTGGAACCGTGCAATCTATAGCCTTTTCATATAGACTTACTTCAGTTAGTAACATGCACTCAGAATTCTGCCATGTCTTTTCTTGGGTTGATAGGTTGTTTCTATTAGTGCTGAAAAGTATCTTTCGTGAAGTCATGCCCTCCACAGGGCCACAGGAAACTTCGCACAGTTTGGAGAGTTGGGGAATCCTGGCAAAGATTGGGGTGGGTGGGAGGCAGTGACAAAAGGGGACTGCCATCACCAGCAGGAAGCTGAGGGTTGGGCCATCCTGTCCTTAGTCCTGATCAGTTTGGGGGCTGCCAGACGTATGATGGAGAAGGAGGAGCAAAGCAATTTCTCCTGACCTTGAACTACCCCTTGGCTAGGCATGGCTTTCGGTCAGTTCAGGGCTTATTGGAGCAAGGAGCAGAAAACTGCCTTGGACTAGCTGCTTCACCAGGTGCTGCTGGTGGTGCCCTGGAGTCAACACTGCAGGAAAACTGCTCCAGCAGGTCCCAAAGGCATCAGAGGGACAGGGAGCTGTGCTGCTACATGTGGCCAATAAAGCTCAGTGCACTTTTGCCGCTGAGCCTCCCCATAATTCAGGGCTGCAAGTCTGGGTTTGGAGGCTTCCAGTGGGCACTAGCCATTCTGAAAAAGTTGTTGCAACAGCTCAAGAATGAGGAGCTTGAAGACGAGGCTTTCGCCAGCATCTGTTGAGAAGGCAGGTCATGCTCCCAGTGCTGCAGTCAATTCCAGAGTATACTTTGTGGAGAGGACAAGTGACTCTTCTCCAAGCTGCTTGAGTCCGTGATCCTTCCAGGAAGAGATCCACGACCTCATAGGTGAAGCTCTCAATGACTTCTGGGGGCTCTCCATGACCAGGGAGAAAAGTCCCTGCCAAGGCTGGAATCCCTTCATCTCAGTATACAGCTATCCTCCATGGTGAAGCCTGCCTCCGAGCCTGACAAACTGTCACCTGTGTGTCTTCAGGGCAGAGAACTCCTAGAAAATGATATCAAAAACTGAAGCGGAAAAAAATAGCCCATCCTTTGCTTACCCAATCTACCGTTGTGTGCTCAAAGAGGAACTAGGAATAGGCCGTGGGTAGGTGAAGGATCTCAGCAGGCTTCAGGGATGTGTGGATGAGCCCATCAGCCCACAAAGAGAAGTGTAGAAATGAGGGATTTGATCTTAGACTGATATACCAGCAGCTTGCTTTCATAGTTGCTCTTAAGTACAGAAATCAGCAGTTTGGGGTAGTTTTGCATTTGATGCAGCAGGTCCCACCACGGATGCTGGCTCCAGTTAATGTTCAGAGAGTGAGTCTATGAGTCAGGTGTGCTCAATGGAACCTTGACATAATCCTGCTTCCAGTTAAAAATTTGCCTTTCAGCCATGTAATTCAATCCTTATATTCCTTACAAAATTCACCGCCTGAACACAGGATGCAGAGCAGAGTGAAGCTGGCTCAGCATTGGGCTTTGTCCACCTTCTCAGAGGAGGTCACATTCAAGCCAAGCTTTACTTTCTTATTCTCTACCATCAGATCACAGATGTATTTGACTGATAGCTATTGAAGCAGCTTGATGTCACAGCCTCTAACTTCCTGAAATAGATGTGTATGGACACTTCAAAGAGCACATTCCTCTTCCGTGAAGTCCCCTGCACCTGTTCAGGCAGCATAGGCACCCTCTAAAAAATACAGCTGTAGCCAGTGGATTCATGCAGCTGCCTCCACTCAGCCAGAGGCTGACTTGCCAAATTTTCTGGCCCTCGAATAGGATTACTGGGCAGACAAACTGTTCTCTACACCTGGCTATCTTGCTACACTTGATGAGGTTTTGCAACTTGCTCATTTGCACAGTGCTCTCGAAGTGTCCATTGGATCTATTGGTATGTATCCAAGACCTTCAGTTCCATAGTGATGAGATGAAGAATTCAAAGCAGGACTTGCCAGTGATGAGATCATTATCATTATTCCATTTGGGTTATTGGTGGGAACAATTTGACATTCAGCAGAGCAATATTGCCATTGGCTAGGTATCAAGTAGTCTTTAGCATGTAGATAGTTATTTAAACTATGGGATGAAATGATAGCCTCAGGAGGGACACAGAATGAGAACTAAAGCCAAACTTTGTAAGTGTTCGCATTTATTTGTCATGCTGAGAATGGGAACCTTGAAAAGAGATAAAGGAAGTAATCAGAGACGTAGGAAGAAACCGGGTGACTGATGGTGGTCATTGACTTGAGTACAAGTGTTTAGTCGTAAGTCTTGGAATATGAAGAGAAATACAGATATTTATGAAATGTTCTGTTCATCTGGTAACATAAATGCTACAAATTTGTATATGTAAATGAATACTTTCTATTGGCATGTAATTTTAATTTATATACCACATATAATTTCACTAGTGTAAGCAGAAATAGCATAATAGATAGACATTGCACTGACTTCTAGTCCTTTTTATGCAGTGTATACTTTGATATATGAATTCTTTGAAGGCAAAATATACAGTGAAAAAATGTTCAATGTCAGATATTTCTGCAAAAATTTATTTTAGCATTTTGTACCTTTGTGATAATTTGAATTAAAACATTATTATTTATGTATTTGTTTATTTCTGTCAAATACCTGTAATAACACATTAAAATATAAGAATAGTTAAAAAGGAGCAAGCCAAAATTCAAGGCCAGGATTTTCAAAGCAATAAAATAATTATTATGTAATTTAATGATATTAAAAATTATGAAGAATTTACTGTAATCTTGGTTGAATAATTTTCATAATTTATCTCATTTTATTTTCATATACCTATATGATGAAAAAAACTCTAGTATTATAGATTTAAAATCTGAGGCTTAGATAGGCTGAGTAATATAATCAATGTCTATAGCTAGTTGGTGGTGAAACCTGGGAAATAACCCCAAACTGTGATATAAGTCCAAAGCATATGCTGTTAACCAATACGTTACAGCACATTCCCCAACAATAGGGCAGATGAATGGAAAAAGAAAACACTAGACCTTGTCTCTCTAGATATCATATCTCTTTTGAAGCAGAGCTTTTGTAAAAAGAGGAAGGAGGTTCTGAAGAAGGAGGAGAAATAGGAGAAGGCATTTTTTTCTTCTTCAACTCTCAGTTCCCTGAATGAGCAGATGGTATTTACGATGACAATGAAATTATTACACATTCATCCTTCCAACATGTTCAACTATGTAATTATTTTGTTAAATCAATTCAAAGACAGCAATTCTATCAGTGCAGAGAGAAATTCTCCTATGAGTGAAGTCATTGGAAGTGGGAAGTCATACCGATCTGCTCTGGGCATATCTTAGTAGGGGCACCTATAGCAAGATGAAAATGAGGTACACAGAAAATATAAATAACAATTTTGTACAGATGATGCTTCATTAGAGAAAATGATAGGCTTTAAGGAGAAAGCATTGTGTCAAGACAAAGGGAATGACATCCAAAGGCACCACATTGTCTGAATATCATCCAAGGCAGGATCCACGCATAAATTCAGTGAACTGTTTGGAAGCTTCTATAAAATGCTATAAAGTATGCTTCTCTGAAACACAGAGGAACAAATACTTTGGTTTAAAAGGACACACAGTAAACTGAAAAGACAGAAAAGTGAGCTCTAAATTGAGGAATGATTTAAGTGGTTTCGAAGAAACAAAAAATATCATTCGTGAAATCAAATACGTATTGGAAATAGTGAATGCTGAATCAATATTACAGAACCAGCGGAACAGAGCACACGCTTGAAAAGCTCTCTCTGGTTATGTATGAGGAAAAGAGCAGTGCACAGAGACAGGAGATGGAGAAGACAATATACATCCGAAATATGAAAACTCATTATGTTCCCGAAGAAACAAATATGGATTGGAATGGAAAAGTGAAAAATAAAGCATGTTTAAGTGTACAAAATATTTAAAGTTTAAAAAATATAAAAAATGAGCATTCAATACCTGCCTTTAGCAGATTCTAAGAGCTCACAATGTTTCACATCAAATGGCTATAAAGGGACCACACTGGACATATAAACAGGCACCATAAAAATATGATAATTATAAGCAAAAAATCCTGGATGCAGCCAAACTAAATAGATATTTTGAGTCCTCACTAGCATTCACTAAAAGGTGTCCCCAAATCTCCTGCCCCAAATGTAAGGAAGAACTCAGAAATCAAGTGTTTTGGAATCCCAGAGGGAGCAAGAGGCTCTGCAGGCTCCAGATAAGACCGTTGATATATGGCAGGAGGACAGACAGAGTCACGCATTTCTTTATGTTGATGACAAAAATGTCATGCCAACTATATCCTCCATTCCCAAATTGCAGGGCCAAGAGAAATCCTCGGAACTCCTTGAGCTCTGAGAATTGGGAGCAACCTCAGGGAACCAGGTACTCCAGGAAAGATTGCTCATATTCTTCTGTGCTCCTGGGGATGTCCCAGCTCGGCCACTCTTCTCCACCAGTGTTCAGCCAATATGGTCAGCCACCTCCTCAGCTGCTTTTGCCTGGACACAAGCAGGACAAAGCAGACAAGGTCTCTGAGCTCTGTTTCAATAAGTTACTACATGAAGCCCTGAATTCCAATGTCAGTTTTCATTTCTGAATCTCCAATCACGTAAGACTTTGTACATATTTTTGACCAATCTCCAAATTCTGAAATACTGTATCCTTTGAAATTCAGAAATCCTCTGTATTTTAAATATTATCTCTGATGTTCTCTTCTGCTTTCTGCTCCAAGTGAAGTTTGGCTCTTTAATGACAATAGACTTCACCTATATCACTCAAGGTGGTGTTGGGTGTTGAGTGTTGAGTATCTAACACAGCCTTCATCCTATTTGACTGAGGGTATGGTACATACCCCTCTTGTCTTCATTGCCACTTTCAGATTATTTTTCTTCCTCCTTATAAAGTAATTGATTAATTAAAGTAGTAATTTTTAATATTATATCTTTAAACTATACAACCATCACAATATTATACAATTTATCTCCCAACTTTCAAGTACCTTCTTCATATAGGTGGGAAAGCTTAACTCTTTATTCACTTTTTTTTAAAAGTTTACTTTGTTTTTAATTGACACATAATAATTGTGCTTATTTATGGAATATAGCATTATGTTTTGATACAATTATGTCTTGTGTAATGAACAAATCATAGTAGTTAGCTTATTTATCACCTCAAACATTATTTTTCTGTGATGGGAGCATTGAAAAGTATTACTTACACTTATTTTGAAATATACAGTATAATATATTTAACTATCACCACCCTACTGTGCAATAGAACACCAGAACTTCTTCCTATCAGTCTGTAATTTGGTACCAGTTGACCAATCTCTCCCCATATTCTCCTCCCCATACCTCTCCCAAACCTCTGGTAACTGATATTCTAATTTATACTTCTATGAGATAAACTCTTTTTAGATTCCACATACAAGTGAGATCCTGTGTTGTCTCTCTATACTTGGCTTATTTCATTAACATAAAGTCCTCCCAGTTCATTCATGTTGCCACAAATGGCAGGATTTTATACTTCTATGGCTGAATAGTATCCCATATTTCTGGAATACATGACATGTTTTGGTATAGGCATGCAATGTATAATAATCACATAATGAAAAATGGGGTATCTATCCTCTCGAACATTTATCTTTTTTGTTACAAACAATAAAATTATAATCTATTAGTTAGTTTAAAATATACAGTTAAATTATTATTGGCTATAGTCCCCCCGTTGTGCTATCAGATACTAGATTTTATTCATTCTTTCATTATTTTTTGTACCCATTAACTATCCCAGCCTTCTCTTCCAACCCCAAGACCTTTCCCAGCCTCTAGTAACCATCCTTCTACTCTCTATCTCTGTTAGTTTAATCGTTTTGATTTTTAGATCCCACAAATAAGTGAGAACATGTATTATTTATCTTTCTATGCCTGGTATATTTCACTTAATGTAATGACCCCCAGTTATATTCATGTTGTTGCAAATGATTGGATCTCAATTTTTTTAATGGCTAGATAGGATTTCATTGTGTATATGTACCAAATTGTTTTTAATCCTTTCAGCTATTGATAGACACAGGTTGATTCCAAATTGGTTATTGTGAACACTGCTGCAATGAACATGGGAGTGCAACTAAGCCTTCAATATATTGATTTCCTTTATTTTGGGTATATACCCAGTGGTGGGATTGCTGGATCATATGTTAATTTTTTTATTTTGTTTTTTTGAGGAACCTCCAAACTGTTCTCCAAAGTGGTTGTACCTGTTTATATCCCCATCAACAGTGTACAAGGATTCCCTTTTCTCCACATCCTTTCCAGCATTTGTTATTGCTTGTATTTAGGATAAACACCATTTTATCTGCAGTGAGACGATATTTCATTTTAGTTTTGATTTTCACTTCTCTGATCAATGATATTGAACACATTTTCATATGCCTGTTTGCCATTGGTGTGTCTTCTTTTGAGAAATGTCTACTCATATATTTTGCCTATTAAAAAAATCAGATTATTAGTTTTATTCCTATAGAGTTGTTTGAGCTCCTTATATATTTTGGTTATGAATCCCTTGTCAGATGTGTAGTTTAAAAAAATTTCTCCCATTCTGTGGGTTGTCTTTTCACTTTGGTTATTGCTTCCTTCACTGTCTGTAAGCTTTTTAACTTGATGTGATCCCATTTATCCATTTTTGCTTTGGTTGCCTGTGCTGGTGAGGTAATGCTCAAGACATTTTTGCCCAGACTAATGTCCTGGAGATTTTCATGATGGTTTGCTTGTTGTAGTTTCATAGATTGAGGTGTTAGATTTAAGTCTTGAATGCATTTTGATTTTATTTTTACATATAGTGACATATAGGGATCTAGTTTTATTCTTCTGCATATGGATGTCCAGTTTCCCCAGCACCATTTATTGAAGACACTGTCTTTTCCCCAGTTTATGTTCTTTACACCTTTGTCAAAAATGAGTTCACTGTAGGTGTGTAGATTGGTTTCTGGGATTTCTATTGTGTTCCATTAGTCTATGTGTCTATTTTTATGCCAGTACTATGCTGTTTTGTTTACTATAACTCTGTAGTATAATTTGAAGTCAGATAATGTGATTCTAAACATTTTGTTTCTTTTGCTTAGAATAATTTTGGCTATTCTGAGTTTTTTGTGGTTCCATATAAATTTTAGGATTGTTTGTCTATTTCTGTGAAAAATGTCATTAGTATTTTGAAAGGGAATGCACTCAACCTATAGATTGCTTTGGGTAGTACGGATATTTTAACAATAATGATTCTTCTAATTCACAAACATAAAATATTTTCCACTTTTTGGTGTCCTCTTCAATTTCTTTTGTCAGTGTTATAGTCTGCTTTATAGAGATTTGTCACTTCGTTGGTTAATTCCTAGGTATTTAATTTTATTTGTGTTTATTGTAAATGAGATTACTTTTTGATTTCTTTTTCAGATTGTTCACTGTTGGATATAGAAGTTCTACTGATTTTTGTAGGTTGATTTTTGTATATTGATACTTAACTGATTTTTTTTCAGGTCTACTAGCTTTTTAGTGGAGTCTTAAGGTTTTTCCAAACATAAAATCATATAATCTGCTAACAAGAACAATTTGACATCTTCCTTTCCAATTTGCCTGCATTTTATTCCTTTCCCTTTTCTGATTAACTAGGATTTCCAGTATTATTTTGAATAACAGTGGTGAAAGTAGGCATCTTAGTCATTTGTGTTCTGGATCTTAGAAAAAAGCTTTTCAGTTTTTTCCCTTTTAATATAACATCAACTGTTGGTTTGTCATATGTGACTTTTATTGTTAAGGTATGTTCCTTCTATGGCCAGTTTCTTGAGATATTTTATTATGAAGAGATGTTGAGTTTTATTAATAGCATCAGTTGAAATATCGTATAGTTTCTGTTCTTCATTCTGTTGATATCATGTATCACATCTACTTTCCTTTCCCTCCCCTCACCTCCCCCTCACCTCCCTCCCTCCCTCTCTCCCTCCCTCCCTCCCTCCCTTCCTACCTTCCTTCTTTCCTTCCTTCCTTCCGTCTTTCCTTCCTTCTTTTCTCCCTTACTTCCTTCTTTCCTTATTTTATTCTCTCTCATTTCTCTCTCTCTAAAGCCAGCCATCACCACCCCAGTGGCCACCACCAGTAGGACAGCACTGGGTCAGACCCAGACTGACTGCAAAATCAGAACAGCACTGGGTCTTGCTCAAGACCTGCTGGGACTACTCTCTGGCTACTGCTTATGTTTGCTCAAGGCCCTGGGTCCAATCAGCAGGTGGCAAATCCAGCCAGGCCTCTGTTCTTTTCTTCAGACAACTGGGTGGGTCCAGAGGTGCTGTCTAGGATCCAGGATCCACGGTCAAAAACCTTTGAACTCTACCTGGTATTCTATTGTATTGCAGCTGAACTGACACTAAAATCACAATACATAGTCCATTCTACTCTTTTCTTCCCTTTTGAATGGCAGGGGACCCTCACCTTACAGTCACTGTCATCACAGGCCCACAGCGAGTACTGCCAGACTACCACCAATGCTCCCTTATGGGACTCTTCAGTCAACTTGTGGTGAATGCCACCTGGCCTGGTACTCACACATCAGGGTAGTGGGCTCCCCTAGCACAGGTCCAGAAATGCTGTCCAAGAGCCGAATTCTGGAATCAGGAACCTCAAGAACCTGCTTACTGCTCTAACCCTCAGTGGTTGAGCTGGTACCTACGGTGCAAGACGAAGTCCCCTTTATTCTGCTCTCCACTTTTCTCAGGTAGAAGGAATCTCACCTTGCAGTCAACACAACTGGGAATGTGCTGAGTCTGACCTGAAGTCAGCAAGTTTCAGAGTTTCACCAAAGGCCCTCAACGTAGTGCCCGGTCGTCACTGCGGGTTATTCAGGACCCTAGAGCTCTTTAGTTAGCAGAGGAGAACGCTGTCAGGACTGAGTCCTTTACTTCAAGGGAGCAGCTTTCCTTCTGACCCAGGGTGTGTCTAGACATGTTGTCTGGGAGCTGGGCTTGGAAAAGGGACCTCATGATTCTGACAGGTACCGTATCTCGCTGTGGCTGGGCTGATATCCAAGAAAAAACACAAAGTCCTCCCCATTATTTTCTTTTTCCTCCTTAAGCAGAAGGATCGTGTCTCTTTTGGAGCCATGGGCTGTGCAGCCCGGTTAGGGAAGAGTTGATGTCAGCACTCCTTTAGCTTTTCAGGCAGGTGTCTCAGTAGGTCATGTGTCATTCCAGTGCATTGCCTCTGGGCTTAGTTCAGCACTAGGACTCACCGAGGAGTTGCAATCTTTGTGGCCTAGACTACCTTTCAGGTTTATTTAGGGCCCCAGAAAACTTTATCTCACAGTGGTGAGGCTTGCAGGAACGGAGGTTCCAACTGCTGGGTTCACAGCTCCACCCCAGCTGGTTTAAATGCTCCCTCTGTATCAGCTGAGTTTGGTTTTGTTTTACTTTCTGTTACAACAGCACAGCATTGAGTTCAATGCCTCATAATTGCTGCACTCTCCATCTCCCTGGTGCATAGAAATGATCTCTGTCCCATGCTGCCACCAGGATGGTTTTCCTTATCTCTTCAGTGCCTCTTTCAGCAACATGAATGTAAAACCAGATACTCATCTGATTTTTTATTTTTATGAAGGTGCTTTTGTTGTGTGTGTGTAGGTAGTGGTTAAACTGGCGTCCTTGCAAGTGGAACAATTCATAGAGTCTTCTAATCTGTCATCTTGCTCTACCTCTCCTCCCAGGTATTTTTAAGTTTTATTTTATTGCAGAGGTTTCTGTTTTGTTTGTATTCCACAGTTGCTATGTTAGTACATATAAAACTTACTTCCATGAAGGAAATAATCTTGATAAATTTTTACAGCCTAAATCTTCTACTTTCTTCAAAACTTTACTGTATTATTGACAATACAACAAAATGATTATTTATACCTTTAGTTTATCATTGATTTAATATTATTTCGGTTTCACGAAAAGCAAATTACATTGTCCCCACTTCAGTTAATAACTTCCATTGTATGTTCTTTATGTTTGGCAATAAATAATTATAAATCATTCGGTGCCCAAGTAAAAGCATTTTAAAGATATGTATTTATTATAACTCTTAATTCAACCTCTTTAATATTTCTTATCAAAACAGAAGCCCATATTCTTGTGCAAATGACTAAGGCAATATGTAACATTTTTAGCACACCATTTATTATCAATACATGTAAGTTTTGTAATCTGGCTTTGAATTTCTAATATATTTGACGCCTATGCCTTTCTACTACACTATTTTTGAGAATGATATTAAAAGGTCATATTCATTTAACTTTGGTAGTCATCCGTATCTGTCTATAATGGCTGTGGACTGCTCACTAAGGCTTTTGCTCATGACCTTTGATGTAGAGGCAGCCACGCATAGACAACTGCTGACAGAGGTCAGGGATCAGCCTGTGACCACTGGTCAAGCTGTCTCATCAAGCACAGATGGCAGCTAATATGCATTATAATATGCCAAAGGGAACACTGTTGTTAAAATTGCTACTGCAATTCAAAAACTGATGCAGAATTCCTCATATGTATAGTTATTGTGAATGGTGCTGGTGGTTTGTTTTGAAGGTAGAATATCTTATCTTGCCTGAAAAACAAAAGTAATGTATGTAGTAAACATATTTGCTTCCTGCTTTCAAATATGTGTAGACATACGTAATTGTTTTTGAGCACACTTTATGTAATATTTGAAAGCTATATCTGCACAAGATTGAAGTTATATGGTTAGTATACATCTGTTGCTTTGCCTTCGTGGAACTCTTATTCTAGTAACAAATTTTTTTTTTTTTAATTTTCAGAATGATTCCTTTGTCTTCCTCAGTGTATGCAATTTAAGATAGCCTAATTTCACTTGTGCATGTCTAGGGATAATAATAGCAAAAATTAAAATACTGCATGGTAGATACATTCTAAAAATTAGTTGTTAAAATCGCCTTTCATTTTTCTTCTGCTTTGAGCAAGAAGAAGAGGAAAACAAAAAATAAGCATGATAAATATAAAAATTTTAGGAAATATGTTAGAATGTCTCTTGTGAGGACATAAACTGTAATGCAATTTGTATTGTTCAGATTAATGCATTTAATATCCTGTAGAATTAGGAAGAGTCTATTTCCTTTTCATGGATATAAGATTGTACTGCCAAACCATAGAGAAATAGAGTTAGACTCAAGCATTACATATTTTAACTAGGTTGCCCTAGACATTTATTTCTTATATTGGAGAGAATATGACAAAATAATCATATTCTTAAAATACGAAACATCTGTCAGAGTGAGAAAAAAAAGTATTTCAGAAAACATTTTCTGCCATATAGACTTCCAGCTTCCAATTTCACCTTATCACAACAGGCTCATGCATGCAAAACAGCGCCCAAGGTTGAACTGTATCTATTAACTATGGTTATTTGGCCATTTGTACACATTTTTCTTTCCTATTATATTAAATGTTCTTTATGCTAAGTGGCTATACTTGGTACTTTTATTGAGCCTAGTTATTAAATATTTTTAAAAGCATAGGTAAGTTATTTAGCATTTCTTTCCTTATAAGATGCATTCTTGAATTACATGTTACCTGTTAAATAACATAATTTTCCTGGTGTTATCGGGAATGGGTACTATCTTTGGACTCACACCACTGCTAACTTTGTGAGTCTGAGCTAAGTGGCTTGAGTTTTTTTTTTTGGTGAGACAGGTGTCAGGTGTGCAGAAATGTAACCGGGTAGATGGAAGAGCAGCATCCATTTTCACTGTTTATCAGCAGAGGATGGAAAGGCCAGCGATTTGTATATCCTTTTCCCCAATCAATTAAGTAATTTTTGGTAGGAATAGCTTGGATATTTTCTTAAAAATAAATATTTTTGTTCCTCTAAAGCCAGTGGTTGGCAAGAGTTTTACAAATCAGTCTTCCACCATGCATTGCTTAATAAGGAAGATACGTTCTGAGAGATGGGTTGTTAGGAGATTTTGTTGTGTAAGCCTCATAGAGTGTACTTACCCAAACCTAGATGATGCAGCTTACTGAACCTGGGCCATACAGCATTGCCTGTTACTCCTAGGCCACAACACTGCACAGCATGTGACTTTACTGAGCGCTGTAGGTAATTGCAGCAAAGTGATAAGTATTTGTGTATCTAAACATAACAAAATACAGTAAAAATATGGTGTAAAAGAAAAAAATGGAATATAGGACACAATACAAATGAAGCTTGCAGGACTGAAAGTTGCTCTGGGTGAGTGAGTGAGTAAGTGGTGAGTGAATGCGAAGGCCTACGACATCACTGTGTACTACTGTAGACTTTGTAAACACTTAACACTTAGTGTACACTAAATTTATTTTTAAAATGTATTTCTTCGATAACAAATCAACCTGAATTTACTGTGCCTTTCTTACATTATACATTTTTTCATTTTGTAACTTTTTGATTTTTTGTAGTAACTTTTAGCTTAAATACAAACATATTTTGCAGCTGTACAAAAGTATTTTCTATCCTTGAGTCCTTATTCTGTAAGCATTTTGATTTTTTAAATTATGTATATTTTTAATTTTTTGTTAAATACTAAGACATAAGCACACACATAAATGTAGGCCTACACACAGGGTCAGGGTCATCAATATCACTGTCTTCCACTTTCACACTTTGTCTCACTGCAAGGTCCTCAGGGGTAATGACACACACGAAAGTTGTCATCTTGTGTGATAATAATGCCTTCTGGAATACTTCCTGAAAAACTTGCCTGAGGCTGTTTTAGAGTTTACCATTTTAATATAAGTAGAAGATTATATAAGTAGAAGGAGTATATGCTAAGATAATGACAAATAGTATAGAAATTCATAAACCAGCAATACAGTGGTATATTATCATTTTCAATTGTTGGGTACTGTCCATGATTGTATATGCTACACTTTTACACAAGTGATGGCTCAGTAGGTTCCTTTACACCAGCACCACAACAAACACGAGTCATGCATTGTGCCACAGCATTATATGATAGCTGAAATTCATTAGGTGATAGGAATTTTTCATCACATTATAATCTCACAGGATTGTCTTTGTATATGTGTTGTGTAGTTGACTGAAACTTCATTATGCAGCACAAAACAGAATTTTTCCTTTTAAATAAAAACCAACCACAGATGCTCACATCTCACTAATTCAGGCCAACAATTAATTTGCTACGCTGCTACCGAATTAACTTTCTAAAACACAGGTAAGATAAAACTGAAAACCTGTTTAAACATCTGGAAGCATCCCCATTGCATTCAGGATAGAATACATACATACATATACATATATACATGCACATAGGCACACATACATACACATACATATGTAAAACTAAAGATCAAATGAAAAGGAAATTTGCAAACATAAGTGATAAATGTGGTGGAATGAAAACCTGTATGTAAATGTTGGTCATAATTATGTCATGGTGAAACTTTTAGGTTATTAGGGATTTCACGTTAGATAATCACTCATGGAAAGTGATTAAAATGCAATTAATAACAGAGGTTTAAAGTCAAATGGTTACCACCCTGTGTAGATCCCCCTCTATTGATAGCTGCTTTACTAAAACAAAGTGTCTCATTCATCTTTTCACACTTATGAAGTTGTTAATCCATTCCAGAAATCACACATTTAATTCAGCATTTGTTTGTCAGCAGATGTGTGAAATTTGTTGATAAATATTGTGATAGTATAGAGACTAAATAAAAACCAAACAAAAATATTCTTTCTTTGTTTTGAAGAGCATAAATAAATATGGTAGAAGGGGGGATGTAAGGAAGAGATTAATAGAAGGTATTGGCAACCAGATTAATGACTCATGATAACTGAGTGGGCAGGCAATATCAACTATATGCTGTTCACAAGAGACATGCTTTAAACAAAACAACACAATAAAAAAGTATATATGATTGAAAATTAAACCGTGCAAAATACTGGAAGACTGGAATGGTTATATTATACCATATAAATTTGAATTCCAAAAAGGGAACTGGAGAGATGGAGGCAAGACGGCCGACTAGACCAGCTAGGAGGAACATCTGCCACAGAGGGACTGGGAGACCAAGAAGACTAGTACCATCCAATAGCAAGAGCTCTAAGAACCCAGATAAGAAAAATTTCCATGCACCCCACTCGCCTCCATCAGCTGACCCCTACCATTCCCCTTGCCCCAGCACTCATGAAGACTTCACAAGCACCCGTGGAGATAACAGAAGTACCCTATACTTTCTATTATTGTTTATAATTGTTTCCACCACACTCTGCTCACATCAGCACTGTACCACCAATTTAGTTCCAATTTCTCACTCCATCCCAATCCTTAAATTCACTGTGGCCTCTACAATTTCCACTTAACAGCAACATATGCTATTTCTGAAATTGTCTCTGAATATTACTTTCTGGCTGAAATATTATTCCTGTTATATTTTTTGGTGATTTCCCTATCATCAGAGATAATCATTCTAATTATGTGGTTCTTTAGTTACTTGAATCTCTCCTTTAATTTTCATTTCCACCAGCCTATCTATTCATTTTCCTGGTCACACCTGGTTTGTCATTATCAATAACTGAATTACTTCATAAGCTCTCATTCTAGTTCCCTCTCCTCATTCTTTGATCATCACCTCTTTTGTTTCTGATTCACTTCCTTTTATCTTACAATTATTGTAATAAGTCATTCAATATAAATATTTTTATGTACTCATTCTTCATTATGCAGCTTATTTTTATGACCTGCCATTTTAATGATAGAAGTTCAATTATTCTGTTCCACGTTTTTTCCATTTTAATATTTGTCATAAAAAATCTTGTAGTTAAAAGCCAACTCTTTGCCTGTTTTGCATGACACCCATACTTGTATAGCGAAATATGGCTGACAACAGCCAACCAAGACATACAACCATGCTGACATAAGAGTTTTGGTACAGGGGTTAAGAAGGACAATAAAATTTTTGAGCGATGAGTAAAACTTTGTGCATGTATACTATATTAAAAAATCATAAATTGCCTTTTAAAATCACCAGATAGATATTTGGAATTCCCCATGTAGAGAAAATAAAAACAATAGCGTTCAGACTCTCTGACTCTCATAGCATTCCGATTGCCAAATGTTTCAAATCATGCAAAAACATACATACTGTTACTAGGATATAATCAGAATCCATATGGGGAGCAATTACTAAAAATTCATTTAGAGGTGTTTACAGGTTCTCGATACCTCACTTTTATATGTTTTCCAGAAATACAGTGCTTAAAAGGAAGGCAGTGACAGTAATGACCACTGCTGTCTCAAAAAAGTTGCTCCACAATTTTTGCTCAATAGTGCAACCAACTAGTCCTTAGTGGAATGTGTTGTGCCATAAAGGATTTTGTCAATCACCCACTTAAGATTGTCTGTTGCTACCAAGGAGACCTTTTGGTTTTACCAGGTTTTATAAACTTCAAGGTTTTTAAAAATTGACCACAGCAACAAATTGTAGTGAGTATGGTTATATATATATATCTATACACACACACACACATACACACACACACACACACACACAAGACCAGGTAGATAACTATATGATTAAAAGATTTTTATATTTCCCATTAAGGACCATAACGTTAATTATAAGTAGATTATACAAACTTATAGATATATATGTTAACCTGTAGAGTAACCATCATGATATAATACAAAGACATACGGCTAAACAGTCCAAAGATAAATTAAACAGAATTTGAAATATTCAATTACTCTCAAAGAAAGCACAGAAGGAGAAACAGAAAACAAGAAGCCTAAAGGAAATCAACTGTAAAATGGTGGAACTAAATTAACTGCATTGTTGGCTGCTTTAAATTTTATCAAATTAAACACTCTAATTAAAAATATTTTCATAATTAATGAAAAAGCAATATCAACTATATGCTGTTCACAAGAGACATGCTTTAAACAAAACAACACAATAAAAAAGTACGTATGATTGAAAATTAAACCGTGCAAAATACTGGAAGACTGGAATGGTTATATTATACCAAATAAATTTGACTTCCAAAAAGGGAACTGGAGAGATGGAGGCAAGATGGCCAACTAGACCAGCTAGGAGGAACATCTGCCACCGAGGGACCAGGAGGCCAAGAAGACTAATGCACTCTGTGCAGATCCTTGGAAGGAGAGCATTCAGAGCAACTGGAGGGAGAGCACAAATGCTGGGCTGAGCAGAGAGAAAGCTGAGAACCATGCATGGCATTACAGCACATGAGGAATTGTTCCTGGCCCCCAAAGACTCTTGGGAAAGGTGTGAGTTGAACAGGGAGCAACCTGCTCTGGCCACGGGCCTCTGGAATCCTGGCAGCAGGAGACACCACACCCGCTATGGACACGTGCACTGGACAAGAAGAGCTGCTTAGAGAGGTGGAGGAGGCAGGATTCCAGCCAGTGTGGAGCCCACAGCTTTTGGTTCAGCAACCTCTGCAGTGGAGCATGGCCAGGGACACCCTCGGGGAACTGTCAGACTTCAACAGAGCAAGGGTGATGTTGCCTATTAGGTGGGGCCGGTTCAACCTGAGAACCCTTCTGTCTGGTGGCCTCTCCGGGGACTCCAGCCTGGCCATGACTGCTCATAATGCAGCCTCAGTAGCCCAACTGTTGTGCCTCCAGGGCCCACATCATGGCCCCTGTGCTGGCAGACCACACCTGATCAAAGGCAAGTTCCAGCAGAGAGGCTCCCTCTGCCACATACCAATCTGCCCGTGCCCTCTTCCCACTGCAACCTCCCCCATGCCACTTTGCAAGCATGCGTTAACCTATGGCCACCCCACTCCATTATTTTGCTAGTATGTGTATGCACAAGTGAACCCCCCCTTCCCCTTCCCCACTGGCACATGGGCGCACATGCAGCCCAGCGTGTCATTGTTGCCAGCATGAGCACAGTGACCATCCCCCTAATGCCGCTCCTCTGTGCTGTTGTTACCTGCCTGAACAGGAGCACAGACACCAGCGGCCCTGCCCCATGCACTGCCACTGCTACAGGTGTGATCACGTGCAGGGGGATTGCCAGATCGGTGTCTGCCAGTGCCCCACCCCTATGGTGACACCTTTGTGGATGCCAAGGCACACAGGGATGCTAGTGGCCCCATCCTTCATCCCCAGTCCTCCTTTCCCACTCCCTGTGCCACCACCACCGCAGCTGCCAATGGCCATATGGAGACTGGCAGCCCTAAGCCAGCTAGCTCCCCTTCCCAGGTGACAATCATGCACCTCCCTGCACTGCCAATTCCCACATCTCCACTTCTGCTGGTGGGTGGGAATGCACACGGATTCTGCTGCCACTGCTTGATGAAGCGCTTTGGCTGGCACCACCCTTTGTAGTGTTATGGCTAGTGGTCTGGGAACACCTGGGCTCCTTCAGTGTGGCAGGTTTCAAACTTCGAGGAGCCAGAGAACAAAGCTGAGGGCTCAATACCAGCTTCCCCGAGTTTGAGCACACATCCCAGAACAGCTGAGCTGAGCCTTGGCTCCCTCAAAAATCTACCAAAAACAAAGCCAGCCAACTAAACCCACCTTATGCCACAATCAAACACCCAAGGACGTAAAAGAGGATAAAAGAAAAACAACAACAACAACATGAAAATCCATCTAAAGGGAAGCAACTTCAAAGACTAAAGAGACATCAGCCAGAAAGATGAGAAAGAACCAGCTAAAGAACTCTGACAACTCAAAAATCCAGAGTGTCTTCTTGTCTCCAGATAATCTCACCACTAGTTCCCCAAATAGTTCTTAACTAGGCTGAAATGGTTGAAGTGAAATAAATACAATTTGAATATGGATAAGAACAAAGAAAATCAACCTTCAGGAGAAAGTTGAAATCCAATCCAGGGAACCTGAGGAATACAATAAAACAATACAGGAGATGAAAGAAACATTTTCATTTTAAGGAAGAACCAAACTGAGCTCACAGGGATGAAAAATTCACTTCAAAAATGTCAGAATACAATAACAAGCATTGATAGCACAATTGACCAAGTGGCCGAAAGAATCTCAGAACTCAAAGACCTGCTCCTCAAAATAACATAGACAAAAATAAAGAAAAAAAAAGAAGAAGAAGAATGAACCAAACCTCAGAGAAATATGGGATTACATGAAGAGACCTGTCTGTAACTCACTGGCATCCCTGAGAGAAAGCAAGTAAGTTGGAAAGCATATTTCAGGATATTGTCCATGAAAATTTCCTCAACCTCGCTAGGGAGGCCAACATTCAAATTCAGGAAAGGCCAAGAACCCCTGGGGTTATATAATTTTAAAAAAGCCTATAAACAATCAATATTATAGCACCATGTATCACAGCACTGAATCTTTCTTATTTTAATATAGGTTCAAGAACAGTAAACTATGTAAAATTATAGCATACTTATAAATTCTGATAGGAAAATATAAATAAAATATTTCGTTAATTTTAATCACATCTAAAAAATTACATGAGGCATAGATTCTAGTAGGAAATTCAAGTTCATTTATTTCCTTCTGTTTTAAAGTACATGGCTTCTGTGTTGCCTGTATAAATCAGACACATGGTCATTTATTTTATAAGACATTTTAAACTGATCAGTTAACCTCATTTCTATGTATAACAAGGAAAAGAATCTTGCTTACTAATGAAATTAAACAAAAGCATCAAGTCTATTTTTCACGATATTACCACATTTTGAAGTCACATTTCTGACCCTAAAAATGAGCTTACATCTGTTGGGAGTAACGGTATATTACTATAATTTAAAAGCATGCTGAGGCAAGAAATCAAAGGAGTCCAACAGATTAGGACCAAAGAATGAATTTCTATGAAAAAATATTTTTGGAAAAAAATTGCTAATATATTTAAAGAATTTATTAATTTTGTAAAAAATAAAAATGAGTAATAAATAATTAACAATATTATGTGCAACTCTCACAAACTCACTGCAAATATTTATAAGCCGTGACAATGTGGAAGTTTACCTGAGTTCTATACTTTCAGAGAACAGTGAAAGTTATAAAACCCGCCAATCTATTTTTCACAAAGTCTTCCCACACTTTTGTGCTGGGAAATGGCTCATTGTAAACTACAACTCTTTCCCATATGGCTTAGAAAAGGCTCCCTGTCCACTCTTCTTCATACCTCCCATAAGTCTTGCTGTGGTCTCGCTTGTTTACTGAGGACAAGTCCTCATCATTTCCCCTTTTGCCTGAACCTGCTGACAAGGCCAGATACAGACTCCACAACTCTCCATTCTTTGTCTCATGAGTGATTAACTGAGATTAGAACTGCTTATTCCCCGGAAGCTGGTGAAGCATGGAGAAAAACATTTTCTGTTCAGATAATTGACTGAGACTCTGCCTGCTTGCAAAGCAATCCAACTGTAAATCAACCCATCTGTAGCATGTTTATTATGTCTTATAAACATGTGAGGCGCAAAAACTCTGCTGAGACACTCCAATTGCAGATCTGGGTGCTCAGCCTATTGCAATAGCCAAAATAACATCTCTCTCTCTCTCTTTCTCTCTCTCTCTCTCTCTCTGTCTCCTTTTAAGTCTCTGGTAGCTGTTTACACTGCTTACTCCCATTTCTATGCAGCTGTTTTACAGATGTTTACCATTATTTATGCAATACATGACTACAGAAACATGGTATATGAGGCATGCACAAGTTTACAAGTAGAGTGACTGATCTGTAAACCAGACCCTGTACTTAACTCTGGCACTGAAAACTATTTATAAGATGATGCCCTAAGAATGTTATAAAATAATAGGAAGACACATTTTTAAAAGGTTTCTTTAATATTATTGTGTTAAAACTATGATACAATCACATAAAGTTTCATAGTAGGCCACAGAGAAAGAATACTTGGCATTTCAGACAACCTCATAAATATGGTCAGATGACCAACGATCTGAGGCTTAAAGGAAAGAACTAGTGAACTTGGTCAAAGGAAGGAATAATAGAAGGCTCTGCTACGTGGAGGGATCTACACAAACACAGGAAGTTACTTTGCCTTTGACTCTTTCTTTTTTTTTTTAAGCAATAAAATGTCTAACCTTTATGACCAACCCCTAGGAATCCAGGCAGCCAATTTAGCTACTGTTGGACCCTTTATCCAAGGCAAATACAAAATTTGATGCTTAAAACATTTCAATCATAAAGAGGACACAAAAACCTACAAGTAAATGCTGGCTTATATAGATATGCTTAATATTGAATAACCTCATTTCAAAATATAAATATGTGTTACAAACTGATAGCCTATACACATATTGGAGAAAATCATCATTATATTTGCATTATATTGACTCATTTCATAAACATTTGCAACATTGTTCTAAAAATTTGTTTCATATGTATTACTTCCTAGGTATTTTATTTGGGCATTACTGAAATGATCATTGTTCTTAAAATATTTTTGTCTATTTTCTGCTTCTCTTTTCGCATTGTTCTTTTTATACCAGGACAGCCCTTGCCTGATTTTCCTACAATGAATCTTTATTCCAATGACCTTTCCTTCATTGCAGCCAAGTTACCCCATACCTTTAGTGTGCTACTATGAACAGAACTTTAGGCACTTGTCACATTGAACAAACCTTAATTGTTCTTGTATTTATGACTCTTCCAGGAAAATAAAATTTCATAAGTGTGTTAGCCATAGCTTATTTATTTCTAATTCCTCTTTCTTAGCTCAATGCCTGGAAGGTAGCAGACCCTAAAAATAGTATCTTTAGTTATAAAAAAAAAAAAGGAACATGAGAGAGGAAAAAAAGATTGAGATACTCCAGTCTGAATAGAATAAAATGATTCAACAGGTAATAAGCATATAACACAAATTGAAGCCACTTGTTCCTGAATCTGCTAAGTGAATTTTATTTAAAGAGGCAAAAAGGAGCCAGTGGAGTAATTTGAGGAAGGAACATAATATTTTTTGAGTAAAACAAAAATATCTATGATTAATATTTCCAAACAAAGGCATTATTGCCATATTTTAAGGCAGTTTATGTGACTTCCTATGTGTTTAGATAAGGGGTTGGGTGGTAAAAAGGAGAACAGTTGAGTTTAGAGATAGAATACAATACATTTTATTACTTAATTTTATATAATGAACATAAGACTGGGAAGAATGATAGATGATTCATAGACTCTGAGATTGGGGAGTTACTAAACGTCTTTGAAAAATTATTAGAATAAAGAAATATATGGGCATGGAAGGAAAGCATTTGGTCTTCTTTCTACTCAAGTATGTCTAGAAGGCTGTGTTGAGGATAGAGAGGGAAAAGGGTCAAGTCCAGAAATATAAATCAAAATCATCCTGGTGCCTTAGATATTTGAAATCATATGAATAGATGAGCAAGAAAAATAAGGGCACTGTGTTTTAACCTTCAGGCCATGTATTTATTATTGGTGAACAGGTATTGCACGGGTGTAGAAAAAGACACAAGTGATTTCATTAGAACAAACAATGCCTTTCCAGGCTTTCAATATGATGGGGATCAGAGTGACAAAACGCCATTTAGAAAAGAAGATGGATGGGGCAAGAACGTCTTGAAAATGCAATTTACTTCTACATGCTTAAAGGCAACAGAGAATGTAGTGTTTGCAAGACAGTGTTTAATTATCTGAAAAAGGAAACTAGAGTCTGCGAGGAAACGTGTCATTGGTGAGTATAACACTTTTTAATAACTGCTATCTTATCTTGAGTGAACTCTTTTAATAGAACAAATCTCTCATGGAAGATTAAACTTTTCGAAAGGTAGCATTCAGTGACATCTTCCTTGTGTGTTTTAGTACATTTGTTCATTACTTCAGCAATCTTCCAAACATATTACACTTCCAGTATTCTGGGAGTAGAAAATAGCAACAGGAAACTTTTATGGCAATATTATTGCAATAAAATATTATGGGAATTTGGGGAATATATTATTACTGCGGTTTGATATATAAAAATATTCAATGATTGTGACTATGATGAATTTCCCAGTGTTGCCATGGGTTGGTAAAGGGAGAGAACAGAATCTTTAATTTTCAATTCAACATTTACCTGTCATATCTGAATGAGTTTTGTATATTAAGTGTCTAAGAATCTGTGCATGCCTGCTGGCAAAAATTCTCAGACTTAGAGTATGCACAAGTGGATGCTTTATTTTTGATACAAAAATTTGAATTCAAAAACTGTCGTTTCTAATGTGCATTTATTTTTCAGAATTAATTCAGTATTAAAAGCCATGCCAGACTGAAGTTGAGGAATGAGCCTTAGGAAACATTTATATAACAAATCTAGATATTTATATTACTTAACTAATTGTACATAATGAAAGTCAATCAACCACATGATATTTTTGTATTTAAAAAAATTAAACTCTCAAATTAAAAGTCAAGCCTTCCACTTCCATAATTTTATATCCCAATACAGTTTGTTTGATTAAGCCTTCTCATAAATAATCTACAATGACAGATTTCCTTTATATGAATAATCATAGTGTTTAACATTATTGAAGGTTTGCCATGTATCAATCACCTTCTACAAACTTTGCATTATTTAACTAATTAATCCTCCAAGAACCTTTTAAAAAGGTTATGATTATCTGTATATTACACATGGAAAAATAGACACAAACCAATTAGTTTGAACAATGTCATAAGCTGCATAGATGTGAAAATGCATTCACACATATATATGTATTACATATATAATCATATGGTAAAGGTTATAGTCATATAAGCATGTATTATTTCTGCAGATGTTTGGGAATTTATATTTTCAGAGACGTTTCTCCTTCCAGTCTCCTATGTTCACTGATTGCATACTGGATTTCATAGCATCAGCCCCGTCAGATTCCACTCAAAACAAACAAACAGTTTTAATAATATTAATAGCTATGCTTCAGAGAACCTGATGTAGTCTATGATGATTTTTCCTGAATCCATCAACATGAGGCATGTTTTCATAAGATGTTATTGTGATACAATTTCATGTAAATATAAAGAAAGCCAACATATCTGATGAAGTATGCTTATATTTTAAAATAAATATTCGTCTTTTTCTCCAATCCACATATATGCCTAACATGGCACATTGAAATAAAGCTGGGTTTCCTACACAATTGACAGAAAATATTTATTATAGATATCAAAAGAAAGACTTTTAAAGTTAACTTGGCAGTGATGGCCATTAGAAGTTTTTTCTTTCCGGACAGAGATAATCAGTCAACTTAATGTATATGTCAGGAAAAATCCTCATATAATATCTAATTCCACAAGGCCATCATATAATGTTTATGTTCAATAAATCTGTTTAAACAGAAAAGAGAATGTAATGAATCACTGTCCCCATGAAATGAGAAAAAAAATCAACTCTATTTTCGTTATTTTGTAAATATAAATGAACACATAAATCTAGCAAAAATTAATTTAAACAAAATTGGTCTGATATACTATGCAATTGCTCTGTGATTTAAGCTACAGCAATCTCTCTCCCTCTGCGTGTGTCTCTCTCTTTTAATGACCTTAGGTCCCCAGGTGCTCTTAGTGGCAATATCTCAAGTCAGTTCAGTTTAAATTGGCTGACAAGGATTTTAGGCTTTGAAATCACCTGGATTTTCTAAATGGAGGCATGCACCTTTATGGGTCATTTATTCTGCATTAAAGTTTATTTTATATTTTGGCATGCAATAAAGTTTACTTTCATATTTTATACACACGATTTTAATGCTTTTTTTCCCTTATATATAACAAGGTCACCTAAGTTATTTGCAACCTAATATAGTTTCTAAGCAACTTGAGTATAGTGAGTCATTTTTTTAGTATCCATATTATTTAGTACTTTGCTTACAAAATTATTTATTGATTATATCAGCATAATTCCATTAATTATTAAGCTTTTGCATATGGCATACAATATAAGTTTGGTAACTGTTTTAACTAAAGAATTGATGAAAATCAAAATAACTGTTTAATAAGTGAGACTCCTAGGATCTTGAGAAAATTATTGAATTATCTGCTTCTTAGTTTATTTGACAGTTTTTAAGGATTTTTCTTTTATGTAATTGTCAAACACTTTATCTATCTGCAACCCACCCAAGAAAATAAGATTCAATGTGTTTTGTTCATTCATGTATCTTCAGAGTTTCACAGAGTACTTTGCACTTTGTACAGATCTATTGAATTAAGAATTATTTTGGTCCACAAAATCCCATTCTAATTTGATCTATAAGACCATATGTAAGTTGGTCCCTATCTAAAATTCTAATTTCATATTGCACAACTTGTGACACTTACTTTGTATATCTCTCTGCTTATTTCTTGATTCCCAGCCATACTGTAGTTATTTCTCTCTCAATCATTTATTTTATCTTTCCTCTGCCTGTAATGATCTTCCTAAGATTTTCAAGTGTATTATTTCTCATTCATCAAATATCAGTTTTCCACCTTGTATTGTATTCACAGTACATTTCCCTGCCTGAAATCACTTTATGTATCTATTTATTTAACCTACTGGATAACAACATAGACCTCTTTTATTTTGTTCACCCCTCTCTTCTCAACATCAAGAGCAATAACTGATATACATTAGGGATTCATAAATTTTTTTAAATTTTCTACAAAAAACACATAGTCTAGCATATAATAAATGATGCACAAAGCAGATTGTAGAAATTTCCCTGCTCCTGCATGTTTTACAATACCACTTCTGAATGTATTACCCTCTTACCTCTGAATGACTGTATACAAACTTCACTTAAGCGTCTTTCTTTCTCCATGCCATTTTCCCCTGGGAACAAATTTTATTTTATTTCATCTCCTTTATCTCACAGTTCTACTATAAAAGAGGAGACCTCTCTTTGTTAGACAGAAAGCAAAGTTGGCTAAAGTAGATTACTTCTTATGCTCATTTTCAAATTTTCAAAAAAAATGTAATTTTTCTTACTTGAACATACAAAGACGAGAGGAAGAGCTCTCAGTCATATGAACCACAGAACAATCACATAAAAGGAAAAAAAGAGAAGTTACAGATTAAACATGATTCCTAGGGTTAAAGTCTTGGAGCTGCACTGCATAATTTCTATTTTGTTCCTTTATATTTTATTTTATTTTTTCATGAAATGAAGGTATCATATTAACCTGTCTTAGCCTTAGTTTAGTTTTTCATTCATAAAATGAAGATCTCAGAACCTACCTGACAGGACTAAATAATACACCTCAAGAGATTTTGGAGTAGGCAAAAATGAAATAAATGTTAAAAAGTGCTAACTTTTAATGAACATGTATTATGTGCTGAGAACTATTGTAAATATTTTATGTGTATTCACTTATTTAATCTTTACAACAATCATATTAGATATTGATGTATTCCATCCTGTTCTAGAGAGGAAAAAATCTGACTCCCAGAAATTTTAAGCTATTTGCCTGAAATTAGTTTTCATCCAAAGAAAATATATCCTAAATGATCACTGTATTAGTCTGTTTTCATGCTGCTATAAAGCTACTAAGTGAGAACTGGGTAATTTATAAAGAAAAGAGGCTTAATTGACTTACAGCTCTGCATGGCTGAGGAAGTCTCAGAAAACTTAAAATCATGATGGAAGGGGAAGTAGGCACCTCTTCACAAGCTGGCAGGAGAGAGAGCCTGTGAAGGAGGAACTGTGAAACATTTATAGAACTGTGAGATCTCGTGAGAACTCCCTCACTATCACAAGAACAGCATGGGGAAAACCACCCCCACGATCCAACCACTTCCCACCAGGTCCCTCACCCAACACTTGGGGATTATGAGGATTACAATTTGAGATGAGGTTTGGGTGCACAGAGTCAGATCATATCAATCATCCTATTAGATTAAATGTCATTTCATGGCAAGTTCATTTCTTAATATTAGCAGAAAGTACTGGTGTTACTGTGATTTGAATTGGGCCTTCAGCATCAGAGATCACTAACTTGTTACAGTGTTTCTATACAAACTATATACCTTGTATCTTACAAGCTATATTATCTCTATAAAATAAATTGGGTATTATAAATATAATTGTCAAAGAAACTATGGCAGATGAAGAATTAGCAAGACACAAGGAAGAATCTAGATGAAATCTGGCAGATACAGTTTATTAAGGTTTTCCTAAAAGATGCATCAGTTTGTTAGTGAAGAAATACTGGAGGTTTATAACAGAATCATGCCATATGAACACTATAATTACTGTAAATACAACATTCTTAATAAATCTTTGTGTTGCATTCTTACTAATTCTTATATTTTCTCTGGTTATTGGTAAGCTTAGCTAGCTATATGGAGTGAAACTTTTCTTTCTATTGCAGTCAATCTAAAATCCAAAGTAGGCGAATCCATCTTTCACAGATCTCAGTGAAATTTTACATTATTTCTAATTTTCTAAATTAACACATGAACGTTAATTTCTCTTTTTTACTTTTTGCATTACTGTTGAGGCACATATTTTTGACTGTATCTTTTCTATACTGCCTGCATGTTTACACACACATGTGTTCAGTACATTGCAATGTTAGAAAAATTACTGAATTATTCTGATTGGACTTTATCTTTCATCTTAACAACAACAGCAACGACAAATGAATGCTGAAAAAATAATGAATGCTATGCAGCATATTGATAGCAGTCATTATTATGAAGAAAATGGTTTGCCTCCGTCTTTCACAAATAGAACGTGCAACATGCTCTGGCCCAGCCACACTCAGCATCATCCCATAGCGATGAGTACCCTGCAGCCAGTGAGCATGTGATGGAAGCTTTGCGCAGCTAATAGAAGAACTAGTGCTGTGATTTGCTCTGACAGGTCTTTCATTGCTACATTTCTAAAAGGGCGGCCAACTGGGGGTGCTGTACAATAGAAACAGATCTTCTAATTCAATGATATTTAATTTAACAAGAATAATAATTTAGGATATATATGTCTCTCCTGAGACGGGGAAAAACATAAAACAACGGAATTTTGCAGGTATATTATTGAATGCGAGACGAAATTATAAAGAGTATTAAGATTTCAAGGACGAAGCTTTTAACTGCATTAAATATATCCAGTAAAATTTAAGCTACAATTATAGTTATGATTATAGCAACCATTTCCCAGGTAATGCACACTGTTCCAGATACTATGCTCTTCACTTCCAATACACGATCTACTAAACTCATGCATTATTAATCACTCAATAGTTTAACTGACTAGGTTATTGTGTGATATATGGTAATCATTCATGTAAGATGCTGTAAACAGAGCTGGAGTGCAGGTCGAAATGATGACTGCCCCCAGGTTGTTTATTGTGAAAGAAAATGATACATCATTTTGTAAAACTGAGTTAAATATGATTAAGCAGTGCAGAATGTGATGCAGGAACATAACCAAGAAACAATAATAAACTAAGGGAGATTAGATTAGAATCCCCTTAGTGTAAATAAATGTAAAACTAATATCAAATGAGTGAGTTTTGTGAGGAAAAATGGTGAGGGAGAAAGGGTAAAATAATTAAGGAGTGGGAGCAAATAAAATATTTTTCATGCATCATCCAGGTAACATGTATTGATTGAAGACTCCCAGGTGGGAAGTACTGGCAAGTTTCCAGGGAATTAAACAACTTTAGAATGGGCAGGAAGAGTAGAGAGCAATAAGGCTGGAGACACCAAGAGTGAGGTCACAGCACAGCTTCTCAGACAGGCATCTAAAGGAGTTTGGCCTTTTATATAAAGGCAATAAATAGCTAATGAAAGGATTTGAGCCATGGAATGGTATTTGTTTTAGAAAAATCCCTGAGAATATAATATGGAGAGTAGCAAGAGCAAAAGGAGAGAGAAGTGGCAGGAGGCTGCAGTTTTCAGGTAAAAATGATGGTGGCCTCGAGAGGGTAATAATAGTGGATAGAGAGTAGAAATTAAAGATACCTCCCTTTGTGTTATTTTATAGATGAGGAAATTAATTGGCTTAGAAGGACTTGAAGAGATTTCAGATCTTAAATTATAAATGAAATGAAGATATTTAGATAGAAACTACAATCATCAATTAAAAATAGGTAAAATTTTAAAATAATACAAATTTTTTTCTTTCCCTCTCTCTATATAAAAATACATGCATATAGATACACTTATGCATACATCTATATAGTATTAACTGTATTAATTTTTTAAAATTAAAATTATACTTCTGGTTATGATTTCTAAAATAACTATTTCCCTGTGTTTTGTTTTTATGTGAGAAGTGTTTCTTCATATTTAACATTGTTTTATTTAACATTTGTAATTTTAAAATAAAATGGATTCCTTCTACCATTCAGGCTTCACATATATCCTCAGAAATGCAAACTCTGTGATGTAACAGCTCAAGACAGAAAAATTACAAGTTCTGTCTGATCTTCAGATACCACCTATTTAACATGAGAAGGATAGTGTCCACTTCAGAGGCTTTCTATAGATTTTAGAAGAGCATACGAATGTAAGAGCTTAAAACGTTTATTATAAAACACTCAGAGCTGACCAGTAAGACAAGTGAGTTGAATAAAAAGAAACTGAATCAGCCACGTGATTGGTAGGTCAAACTGATATAAATGTAAGATGAGTCAAATAGTTGAATGAAAAAGTGCCGAAAGATGAGCCCACTTAAGTTCGTTCAAAGTTGTATTGTCAGTGGTGAGGATAGACCTGGAAGTTTATGGACACTAGGTGGGGTCTCGTGGCCTCTTTGGCCCTGGTCCCCAGAAGGTTCGCCTATGATATGGAGGACAATGCAGAGCTTAAGGATACGAAAACACAAAATTTTGGCCAATGTCATATGCTTAGAAATATCAGGGATGATCCAGAAAAGTGATGTTTTTATTGAAAGTCACTATTTACATTCATCATAGCACCTAGTGTTAGTCAACTTTGCGCAGTAGGTAATGAGCATGGATGTCACAGTAGCAACTTCGTGTGCACGTTCTTCCTCCAAGGCAAAGAAACCTGGGTTCCTCCCTGCAGCTGGGTCTCAGTGGTCTGGGCTGTACACAAGACTAAACATTCAGAACATACAGAACGGTATAGCTGTGGGACCAAACATCTTTCCAGTCACCGATCCAAACAGGACAACCCAGTGTAATTTATAGTGATACCAGGATGGAATACACGGGTTTGGAACTCAAGATAGACGGTGGAGGCTGAACATTTTCTCTAGTGGCAGGGATTGAGTCAATGGTGCTTTCAAAGTGTGGCATTTGGGGAGAATGTGCACTCATGTGTACTGAACTTGTTTGTAGGTAATTTCTAGAGTCACATGACATGGTATCAGTTCCATTTGTAATGTCAAAATGTGCTGGATTACTGAGCTTGAGCAAGCTCTGTGGGCTATTCATGCCTTAGTTTTCTCTTCAGTAAAATTGATTTACTTTGGGATTTTAAATTATAGTTTGAGCACAGTAGTGAAATAGGATCATGGATACAGCGAGTGCAATAGCTAAGAAGACTGAAAGGAAATATACAGGAAACATTTTAGAATTCAGGGCTACAAATTATCTTAAATTTGTCTATTCCTTGGTATCTCTGCCTAACAATTAGAGGAGTATTTCCATCACGTGGAACATTATCCCTTCATAATGGTCACGCTTCCGACCATGTACTAAAAACAAGGAGAAAACATATTTGCATATCTGTGAACATTAGAGAGAGAGGCAATGAAATGGATATTGGATGCAGTTTATAAAATTCAACACAAATGGGCACATGGCTGTGAATAGGGCAATTTATGAGGAAATTCAACTAGGAAGCCTCTATATTCCAGAGAAACTCAAGAGGCTCTGAAAATTCCTCTACTATCAAAATAATTTTTGTAACATAATGAAAACAAGTGAAAGAGGCTGCCCTCATGAAATAGAGGTGCAGACGTTGGGCCAGAAGTCTAGCTCAGATTTGCAGCCCCTTAGGCTGAATTCCCCACAAACAGGGCCTTGAGGAGAAAGATTAAGCATGTCTTGTCCTCTTCATTAAGAATCTCTCTAGGAAAGACCTATGGTCGCAGTGGAGATTAATTTTTCTACTAAGTGGGAAACTTGGATCTAAATAGAACGTGACATTTAACACTGTAACTCAGCAACCTGTGTGGCAGGTGTATTCTGAAAACAGTTTCAAACTACATAGGTGTATACTGACAAAAAATATCTGAGGTGGACATATTGAGATTCTAACCCTGGATGCTTATAAGGGCTTGGAATATGTGCTGATGGTCAGCACATATGCTTTTTACCCTCTAAGACTCAGTGAGTTCTCTTGACAGCACTGACCTCCCCAAATAAGAGCCAGAACCATGGTGTGTGAGGCTGAAAGAGCAGGTCAGTCAGCAGCTAATCAGGAAAATGGAAAGTACTCTGACAGGTAGTTAAAAATCGATGTGAGGTTTGGAGAAGACTAAAGGGGATGGACAGGAAGGTTAAACAAAGGTGAGCAACTGCAGAAAGCCACTGTCACCATAGGACTGAATGAGCAAGAGGAAATCTGCTGTCACTCAGAGCCTCCCATCATCGTGCCACTTAGTTCCCCTGAGATGGGGACCCAGCTGTGGAGTAGCGTCCCAGAGGCTGCCTGTGCTGGCTGCTTTTGCCACACCCACTGCTGGCCATTACCAGGCATGCCAACAAAAGCAGAGAAAAATCATGTCATCTCATTTCCCCTCCCAATCTCCTACTTACACACTTACACTTTGCATTTGCAGAATATAGCAGGAGGCTGCCTGGCAGAGTATCTGGGAAAAGTAATTGTGAGGATGGCTTTAAAGGGCAAAAGAAAACTGAGAAATAACAGACGCAATGCATCACAGGCTAATTACCCAGAGATGTTTCCCTTTTAAGTTTGTAAGAGTCAGTAACAATGGGGTTATTGACTGTGAGGGTCAGGAAAGTCTGAAGGGAACTAGAAATTGAGGATTTTCATACTCTCCTGGTAAAATTAAAGTAAATATTGCTTTTTTTTTTTAAGCCAAGGCTAACTTAATGATCTCTACTTATGCAGGGATATCACTCCTTAATCCAGAATCCTTGGCACTGTTGGGAAGAACTAGTGCTCCGAGAAAGGACCTATCTAGGCAATCATAAGAAATGGATGCAGTAAGAGAGAAAATGAGTAGAGCCACCTGAAAGCAAAATAATTGATTCGTTTCTTTTATCTTTACACATTCAATCAGAAAATAAATTGTAGGACACATTTGGAAGGCTATATATTTGTTGATAAAGATCGTAAAACTCAGTTTTTTATTGACTGCTTGCACTAAATTTATATTGTTAGAAAGAAAAATACATATATGTGAATATACACAAGGACTTACTTCCTTCCATTTGAGATTCCTTTAATTCAATCTCCTCAATTTCTTCCTTCAATTTCAAATTGAAAGAAGTAAGTCCACGAAAATGTGGCTTCTAGTACAACATTTGAAAAGAAAAGATTACTAAGATTCTCAGAGAGAGAGAGAGAGAGAAGGAAGAGAGGGAGGAGGAGCAAGAGAAGGAAGATGAAAACAGAGGAGAAGGAGGAAGAGAGGGAGGAAAAGGAGGAGGTGGAGAAGGATCAGGAGAAGCAGAAGAGAAAAGAAAAGGAGAATAAGGAATAGGAGGAGGAGGAAGAGGAGGTAGAAGTGATAATTTGCTTTTGCAGAAGTAAAGAAATAGAAGATAAAATATGTGGTAAGAGAAATGGAGAGAAGCACGAGGCAACGCAATGTTGAGTAAAAATCTTGTTAGCAGGAGTGATCAATATCCTGGGAAAAAGCAATAGTATTGCTCCCTGTGTTTCCCTGTTGGACAACAGATAAATCTGAGGGAGGAGACTCCTGGGAGAAGGGAGCTATATCAATAAGGGTAAACGTAATTTCTACATGGAAATAATAATAATATAAATACAAATTGTCTTCATTAAAGAGTATTTCTGTCATGACACATAAGAATGTAAATCAGGGAATAATCAGGGAAGTGGAGATGATAGGGACACAGGCAGCTAACATTGTATGGCTTCTGAATGTTATTCGTCCCTATTTACTTTTCCAATTATTCTTGGAAATAGGAAAAGAAGGTGAAAAAATCTGAAGAATATTTGAGTGAGGAACGCAAACTTTACAGAGGGTCTTTTGGTTGGACCTCTGTGGCACGTCCACATGAAACACAGGGAAGTTTGATGCGTGCCTAGACATGAGAAATACAAGGAAACAATGCCACAGGGGACTCCTCAGTTTGGTGGGGAAGGACAAGAATTCTCCTGGTCCTAATGGCGCAAACCCTATGTTACAAGTAGACAAGCCAAATGAAACCTTTTCACTCAAATCCGATCTGACTGAAGATTTCTAATTCTGCTCAGAACGTTCAAAGTGGCAAGAAAACATCATTCTCATCTTAAAATTTAGAATTGCCTGGATAATCTAGAAAAATCTCCATGGCTCTTGATCCCAGGAGATAACTGAACTTGTAGGGCAACCACAGAGTCTGCATCTGAGCTGTGACGAGCCTCTCACAGGTGAAGGGTGAAGGGTGCAAGAACCACCTTGTCTTTGGCAGAATGCAGGAGGATCTGGTCACCACAGAGGCAGGTAAGAAGAAATCAGCTAAAATTTTATTAAATTCTCATGGTCTAAAATGGGCTAATGTATCAGTTTAAAATGTCTGGGAGCCCCAGGAAGAAGTGCAAGCTCTTTTGCACTGGCCTCCACTAGGTGCTCAAGGGGAAGATTAGGGCAGAAAAAATGACCAGGATAACGAATAGGCGTAGAGGCATGCAGAGATAATTGATTGCTACTGGGGGACAGAGAGAAACATCAGACAACTTCATGGAAAGGAAAAATGAACAGTGTAAAAGGAAAATAGCATCTCAGGACCTCAAACTCACTGAGTCATGCAACACTGCCTCCCATTTTGTTCCTAAATAGGTAGCTGCAAATACAGCAGCCCACATACCTCTTCAGGGGGGCCTCCTTCATCATTTGCCCACAAGAAAATTCCTTGTGGGCTCCAAGATCTTTACCCTAAAACCGAGTTTTGTTGAATTTCACCCAGACGTCAGTCAAACATTGATTATCTTCACAGGTACAGGACAAGACAAGCAAGAAATCATCTCTTCACTCACCTGAGACCAATGCATATTTGACTGCTTCCTTTCCTCTGGGTTTATCTTATATTATGTAAAGATGCAGATTTACTGAGCATGAAGACAATGTGCGGCTGACTGTTCCTCTACATGCTCTTTTCACACATAAAATGTGAATTCAGTGAATACTGATTAAAGCCTCAAAACAATGCACTCACTTGTGTCTTTTATCTACCCTCTCCTTTTTTTCTTTCCTCTCTCCTACTATCTGCTCTTTCCTCTTTAAATATTGAGATCCCTAAACTCTGTAAAAAGCGTAGATCACAGATGGTTCTGTGATTCTGTTTTCCTTTTACCCAGGCACATCCTCAGCGTTGGCAAAATAAAGCTCTAAATTGATGGAGACTCACCTTAGTCATTTTCTTTGGTTTTACGACAGAGAGCAAAATGCTCAAGGATCTTTCCTCATTAAAAACAAAAGCAAGATATCACATTCCCAGGCAATATCATGCCAAACAAAGATACATTAGGGCACAGTAGAAGCAAACTTTTTCTTTCCCTTGGGGATGGGACAAAAACAAAACAAAAACCCTTCTTGGTCACAATATACCACAATAAAAAGCAGAGGTCAAGACTAACACCAAATATCCAGCAGTTGTTTGGGGAGAAGGCAAGAGTATAGAGAGGGGCCTCCGCTATGGACAGTCATGTAGGATCTAAAAGCTCAAGGGAGAGTTAAGAACCCTGGAAAAGCCTCCAGCATGGCAGGCCCCCAGTCAATACAAGGTAATGCCTGCATGTTGTCAGAGGAGCTTGAAGCCTATGGACACCAAGTGTAAAGATAACAGGAATACAGGAAAATCCAAGCCCAATCATTCATTGATTGACTCAATCAATACATCACACTATTGTCCTGACAGAATAGGGGTAGTTCTTCTTCGGCATTGGTAGTATTTATCTCAGTCTATACTATTCTTCCAAACGTTGTCCCATTTTAATTCTAAAGAATAATGGGAAAATAGACAACCCATTGCTAAAAAATAAATTACTTAGCAAAATAAGACTCAAAGATGATTCAGGTATTAGAATAATGACACATACTGTCATTATCCAAAATGTCAGTATTTTGTTCATTTGAATTTTTAAATTAATTGTGATTTTTTTCTATTGCCTTAAAATACCACTTTTCTTCATTACTGATTTTCTATTGCCCCCTTCAATTTTACCTCACTCACCTCTTCCCAATTTATCAAACAGAAACTTTAAAATAAAACCATTAATATCTTAAATTATCCTGTGCATAATAAATAAGGACTTTCAAAAGAAGTATAAATATCATTTAAAAATGCATCAGATAGAAATGCCAGAAATCATAAAGATAATAACATAGAGTTAGAATGCATTAAATAAGAAAATAAAAACAAATAAGAACAAGATAAACAAGCAAACAAGAAATCTAAAAGCTGTGGGAAGATATCTAGTCTAAGATGAGTGTCGCAGGTGACCCCAAAAGAGGATAAAGAAGTAACAGGGAGGAAGTACATTTGAACAAACAACAATGACTGAGGATTTTTCAAAATGAATGCAAAAGGAAAAGCAAAACCCCAGAAACATCATAGTAAAATAGCTGTAAATGACAAGGAGAATGTGGAGAGGCCAGTCAGGAAAATAAAAATATGTGATACACAGAAAAGCAAGATAAGACTTACAGGTAGCTTCTTACCCAATTAATAGAGCAAGATGGTTGCAAACCCAATTAATAAAGTGAGATTGTCAAAATACTAAAGAACAACAAATAATGTTAACTCAGATTTCTAGACCTAGTGAAAATATCTTTTAAAAATTAAAGTAAAATAAGACTTTTTTAGCAAATAAATGTTGAGAAAAGGCATTGCCATAAGACCTGCACTTTAGCACTAAATAAAATGTTAGAGAAATATCTTTAGAAGAAGTAAGGTGCTGCCAGATGAAAATTTGAATCTATAGAAGAAATAAAGATAATTGGAATGGTAAACATGAAGGTAAGTATTACATATACACATACATATTTCTTGATAATCTCAAATAAAAATGAAATTAATTATTATCCAACATGCCAATGTTCTAAGCACCCCAATTAAAAGAAAGGCTGTTGAATTGTATAGAAAACAATACTTAAATGCACGCTGTCTAATAAAAAATGTATTAAATAAAAACATTGATATATTAAAAATAAAAGGATGGGCTGGGCATGGTGGCTCACATCTGTAATCCCTGCACTTTGGAAGTCCAAGGCAGGTGGACCACCTGAGGTCAGGAGTTCAAGACCAGCCTGGCCGACATGGTGAAACCCTGTCTCTACTAAAAATACAAAAATCAACTGGGGTATGGTGATATGCGCCTATAATCCCAGCTACTTGAGGCTGAGGAAGGAGAATCACTTGAACCCGGAAGGTGGAGCTTGCAGAGAGCTGAGATTGCACCACTGCACTCCAGCCTGGGTGACAGAGCGAGACTCTGTCTCAAAAAAAAAAAAAAAAAGAAAAACGAAAAAGAAAAAGAAAAAAGGAAAAGGATGAAATTATATCATAAAAACACTAATCAGAATAAGCGCTTGATATTTTTTAAAAGCAAAAGCAAAAAAAAAGAAAATTCCTTAGGTGGTAGAACTGAGGTTTAAAATTAAAACTTACTCTGGTGTCAGGCTAGTTATATGTTTTGACCTCTTTAAATGCTCTGGACTACAATATGGAGTAAACAGTGATGACGCTGCTGCTGCTGATGGTGGTGGTGCTCTAATATTGAATAAAAGTTGTGGAAAATAAATTTCACTTCTGCCAATTAACTAAGATTGCAAAGTTAAACATCTAGCTCTTTTTGAAACCAATGTTGAACCCCACATTTGTATGATCTAAAGGGATTTTTTCCTATTTTTTTAAGTAGAAAAAAATTAGTTTATTTTTAAGAAACAGAATCTGAATCTAACAAGAAAGAAAGCCAGCACACATGAGACCTCATATCATTGCCTGCAAATCTACCTTGGAATAAAATTAGAATAACTTAACAGAACATTTACATAGTGTGTTGAATTTAGGTTCTCATTGTAATATTTCCCATATTCTTTTTACTTCATCACATTGCTTTTTTGTCATATATACCCAAATGTAGTGTGGTCTACCCATTTTATTAAAATATTAAAATCTTCTGGTTATTTTTATTCGGTTTAGAATACAATTTATAAACTCAAAATTTCTCTTTCCTTTTCTTCTAGTGCCTTAATTACATTTGAAGAGACCTAATTCAAGTTTTTATGGGATTTATTTATTCTGGTTCAATATTAGCCATTTGTCTACTAAGTTAAATTCCTACTGTTATAAGAAAAAGCCATTTGAAAACACGAATCACAGGAAGGAACTTTCTTTACTTACTTTTCAAAGTGTTCTTCAAAGTATTTTATTCGTTAAGTCATTTTTGTATTTATATTATTAAAACAAAGTCATGAATATGATAGAGAAACATTGAATTTTAAATATTATTTCTGTTTTATCATTTTAATAAATATGTCTTCATTATGTACTTATACAGGATCAACAGTGAGTTTCATCATGTGAATTCTGTTGTCAGAGACTTTCTTCTGAATCCTACAGAAGTGAAACTTTATTGTAAATCTAAACCACATTTTTCTAAGTCTATTGCTACTTAATTACAGATCATTCAGGTGGAAGAACACACTAATGCACTTAAGCGGCCAGGAATTTATTTAGTGCGCTGAAGCGGTTCTGTTCTCAAAGAATGGACTGAATGTTGGCTTAAGTGTCTTAGTCTTCTCAGGCTGCTACAACTCAATACCATCGACTGGGTGGCTTAAACAACAGACATGTATTTCTCATCATTTTAGAGGCCGGAAGTCCAATATCAGCTGCTAGTAAGGTGATTTCCTGGTGACAGCACTCCTTCTGCCTTCTTTATGTCCTGAGATGACAGAGGAAGAGATCAAGCTCTCTTGACGTATCTTCATGTAAGGACACTAATTCCATCATGGGGACTGCCACCCTCATGATCTCATCTAAACCTAATTATCTCCCGAAAGCCTCAATTCCAAATACTATCACATTGGGGGTTAGGTCTTGGATATGATCAAAGGTGAATTTAGTAGGACTACATGTTCTACACTTTATACCCACACAATTGTTTACAGGGTTGTTGTCGGCTCCTTCTATTGTAGAAACAAATCCCTGACATTTGTGCTATTAGTAAATATGTGACAGTCCCAGCTTAATTCCTATTATTATAGCTTTAATGCTAACAATTTGATAAATGTCAGTTAGATAACACAAAATCTACAGAAGAGATAATTAAGAACAATTCAAGAGAATAAATGAACTAAAGGATAAAGAAATTAAGGTCATGGCGAGACTACCTGGTCAGTTGGATAGCATATGCCCTCTCAGAAGAAACCTGAGCAGCGTGCAATGCTCTGCTGTTGTCACTAAAAATCTCGGCTGGGCGCGGTGGCTCATGCTTGTAATCCCAGCACTTTGCGAGACCGAGACGGGCGGATCAAGAGGTCAGGAGATCGAGACCATCCGGGCTAACACAGTAAAACCCCATCTCTACTAAAAATATAAATAAATAAATAAATAAATAAATAAATAAATAAATAAATAAATAGCGGGCGCCTGTAGTCCCAGCTACTTGGGAGGCTGAGGCAGGAGGATGGCGAGAACCCGGTAGGTGGAACTTGCAGTGAGCCGAGCCAGCCTGGGCGACAGAGCGAGACTCCGTCTCAAAAACAAAATAAATAAACAAGAAAGAAAGAAAGAGAGAGAGCAGAGAGAAAGAAAGAAAGAAAGAAGAGAAAAGAAAAGAAAGAGGGAAGGAAAAGAAAAAAAAGAAAGAAAACGTCCCAGTGATTGTATCTCTGAAGTCTGAAGGAGCGGTGGTACATGTGAATGAGCAGAGGAGATACAAGCAATTTGTGTGTCTGCCATTCCTTGCTTCCCTGTTCTCTACAACTCTGTGTGTGTGTGCGTATGTGTGTGGTTACGCTTCCCCTCCTAAGTAAAACTTGCTTCAAATGCAATAAAAAAGGCAATGCCATTCTAAAAAAACAGGAATGACCAATGAGCCCTATTCTATCTTTTATGTTTGCCTTACCTTCCTGTATTAGCCAACCACTTACAAAGAAAACTATGAGATAGATGAAAAGGAAAAATAGAAATTCATAAATTCATTTCCTCTAAGTTCCACCTGATTCATCAGTAAGCCAAAAGTAGAGAGTGTGCATGGAATGTACAAATATCAAAACACCAAGTCAAATCAAATTACTTATGTTAGTTTTGTGCACTATTTTTACTATTTGGCAAAAACAAAAATACATATGCAAGTAAAAGCTATAAATACAAAATGTACAATGTTGATGAGTCTGCATTTGCAATTGAAATTGTTCATTATAAAGATGAATGGTAAATTCATATTAATTATTTAAAATTTAGCTTTTTTTCTTTACTGTGAATGGCATTAAGTAACACATATGTTATTTAAATGTCATGAAAAAATACAAAATTTGTAGAAAATCAAGCAAAACATACCTTTTAGAATCTTTAAGGGCACTTTTTCATTGCTTTTTGAGTACAGGCCCCCATGTTTTAATTTTGCATTGGGCTGAACAAATTATATAGTCAGCTTTGCCTACACTGTAGTCTCTCCTTGGGGCAAAATTTCAGATTATTTTAAGGAAAGGGAGAACTAACTCTAATTTTTGAGTTTATTAAAAATATGCAATATGAACCACAGCAGTAGAGAACATTGTCCTGGAGCTATAAACCAAGCAGGATAACTGACTACTATGTGTGTGAGGGGATTTTTGTTTGTTTGTTGTTTTATTGAATGTATTTTACTAGTTGGATATTGAAAACTTGACTTTGTCTGGAAAGTCAAACACATAGTTTATTATATGAATTGAATTATTAAATTAATTTTAAATTATGCTAAGAAAATATGATTTTGTAAAGTTTAATTCCAAATAATAAATTATGTCACAGTTAAATATTTCAAACAAATGACAAATTAGGTATGATTTTTGTCATTAGTATTATTTACAGATGAAATTATCCAAAATATCCAATTATCTCTTCTTTTGACACCAGGTGAAAATGGGAATAATGAATTTTTACATATTTAAATTAAAATTTTAGTATATTTATATGTATGCATTTATGAATACAATCATGCATTGGATTATATCAATGTATTCATATATACATATAAAAATATATTCATATTTATAGATTATATATGTATATTTACATATATGTATATTTATGTGTGTATGTGTGTATGAATATATTTATATGTATATACATACATGCATATATACATATAAATATACTAAAATTTTAAATTATAATTTAAGATTTAAATTTTTAAAATTTTTATAGTATTTTTGGAGTATAAAATAAAATATCAATTTAATGACTTTTACTATGTATCTAATTATACATTTTAACGATGAAAGATACCTGGCCAGGCACAGTGACTCACACCTGTTTTCCCAGTCTTTTGGGAGGCTGAGGTGAGCAGATCACTTGAGCCCAGAAAATTGAGACCAGCCTGGACAAAGTAAGAATAATAAAAATAATAAACATTTTAAAAATATATCTTTAGATGAAAGATACCCAAAGAATCACTTATATTAGTTTCATATTTTGGGCATAAATAAATTAGAGGACAGAATTGTTGAATGACTTAAGAATACAAAGTAGCTAGGAACTGAAGCTAGAAGTAAATTATCAGTCCTGGAGACAGATATACCATTTTATTTTGTTCTCCCTAGAAAAGCTTTTGGAAAGAATTGAAATTCAATATGGATTTTGAGTGTCTCTACTTTTGGTGCCTTAAAGGTTATGAGATAAGATGCTGGCTACGCGTATGGATCAATAGAGCTTACAGCCTGGAGGACAGGAAATAAATAATGGGAAACAAGTGAACATTGACTTGTCTAAGAATGTATTTACTCATATTTTATGCATCTTCTGTTGTACTTACAAGAAGATTAATAAAAAGATAAAGACCAAGGATGTAGATAAGCATATCAACTGGACAGTACTATGTTAACTGTGCTGTGAGAATATGATCTCAAAAGTGTCTAATTTCTAGACACAACATCCTCATTGAAGTGCCTCCTTCAATCAATGTCACAGCATGTAACGAGGGCTGTCAACAGCAAACTTACCTGAAAAACCTACTTATGAAATCACAGGAAAGCAGTGCATTGGTAAAACTGGCTTTTCAAAACAGTGAAGTCTAGAGTAAAAAGAATGTGTGAATCTTGGTTTCTAGATGACTAAATATAGCTGAGTTAATTGGAAATCCCTTTGAATTATTTTGCTTCATACCTGGGTACTCACAGAACAAAATGGCTAGTGTACAAGTTAGTTATTTATTAATTTCATAATATCTTTGACAGTAAACTATGTAAAAAAAACTCTTCTGTATAGCTATATGTATAAAATATGAAAACATAAATGTATATGTGAATAAAACTGTGATAATTGATATGAGCAGTAGCTATAGAGTGCTAGTTGGGACAAAACAGAGGAATACGACTAGTTTAGAAGTAGAAGGACACTGCCTTGTGGAAGCTTTATTTGATATCTAAAGAAGAATAGATATTTTCTATGCCAAGAGGGAGAACAGCTACAGATTCTTGGAGGCTTTATGTGAGTTTTTATGTTTGCCCTGAGTAGTGGAAAGCCATTGAACAATTTAAAGACAGAGAAAGACATTATGATACTTGTACCCAGAAGGCCCCATTCTGGACATTGCATGAAAAAAGAGATTGGAAAAAAATGTAAAAAAAAATGAGTAAAGAAGATACAGTTCACTTGACTTTGGGGTGAAAGAAAAGATGAAATTAAGTGAAAGAAAAGAGGAAATTCTCCAGAGATACTGAGGAGGAAAATCAATTTGCTGAAGACGCATTTGATACTGGAAGGAATAAAAGTGTGCATAAAGAATAAGTTCTAAATATATGGATTTTGTACACCGATTCTGATTACATTCAGAACCGTGAAACAATGGATAAAGAATAATTATGTAGAAACATCATGAGTCTAATATTTCACATATGTGTAGGCTTGGAGATGCAAAGTATGTACTTGGATGTGTTAATTTGATATTCTGATATGTAAGGTTTGGGTTCAGTGAAGAGGTTGATGCTGAAGATATAAATTTGGAATGCATTAACCTACATACATAGTAACTAAGGCTGTGGATATGAGTTGATTGTTTAGGGGAAATAAGAACATACATTTAAGACCAGGTCATGAAAAACTCCAATATTTAATGACTGCATGGAAAAAGATGAGGTAACCTTGCAAAAAGAAGAAAAACAAAAGAGTTGAATGAGCATGAGAGTATGTTTAATTTAGCCATAATAATAGTTATTATTGCTGCCACTATTATGAAAATTATGTGTTTAGTGTAGAAGATGGATAAATAAAGGGGCAGAAACACAGAGAAGGTGGTTTAAACAAGGGTCAAAAAAGAATATTTAAAAAACAGATGGTCAATATTGTTGAATGCTAATATAAAGACAAGCAAAGTGGCAGTCACAATCTTGATAAGTGGAAGGCCTTAAGTAAGAATACAAACAGAGGCCACAGGCAAAATGTATGAGCATTAAGAATTACAAAGCAAGCTAGTGAACTATTGCCCCAAATATGTGTTATCTTTATAACCTGACAAACATACCTTTGAAATAAAGAAAATCACAAATATCTCTAAAAGCATGCATTTGATGTGACTGGAAGTTGGCAAAAGGTCAAAAAGGACTGAAATTAATTACGATTGAATATGTTGAAAATTCTGTTCATATGCTGGCTTACGTAAGAATTAGTCATATAGTGTACATGAATTCTGTGTCTATGCAAAAGTGTTTTCTTGCTTTAATTTTAACAAAACTAGTAAGAGTGTTGTCATAAAGGTTTTCACTTTTAGTCCATATTCTATTGAGAGTAATGGCATATTAGATATTGAATTAGATATATTAAACATCAAGCAATAATGTTTCTTGAGTGATGGACAGTATCAGTTTTGTAGGCATTTTCAATTTTGGAGAAACATCTGTTTATTAAACACTAAGGATGGTCTATGAATTATTTTTCTTTTTTCTTTCAATCTTTTTTAGGTTTGGGGATACATGTTCTGATTTGTTACATGGGTAAATTACATATCACTGGGGTTTGGTGTGAAAATTATTGTGTCATCCAGGCAGTGAGTACAGTACCCAATAGGCAGTATTTCAAACCTCACCCTAAGCCCTTAAGTAGGTCCCAGTGACTATTGTTCTCCTCTTTTTGTCCGTGTATACTCAATGTTTAGCGCCCATTTCTGAGTGAGTACATGCGGTATTTGGTTTTCTGTTCCTGCATTAATTCACTTAGGATAATAGTCTCCAGCTTCATCCATGTTGCTTCAAAGTCTAGGATGTCATTCTTCTTTATAGTTGTGTAGTGTTCCATGGTGCATGTATATGTACCATATTTTCTTTATCCAGTCCTCCAATGATGGACATCTAGGTAGCTTCCACGTCTTTGCTATTGTGAATAACGGAGCAATGAACATGCAAGTGCCTGTGTCTCTTTGGTAAAATGATTTATATTCTTTTTGGTATATGCCCAGTAATCAGATTGTTGGACAAACTGGTAGTTCTAAGTTCTTTGAGAAATCTCCAAACTGCTTTCCACTGTGGCTGAACTAACTTACATTCTCACCAGCGATGGACAAGCATTCCCTTGTTTCCACAACCTCACCAACATCTGATATTTTCTGACTTTTTAAAAATAGCCATTCAGACTGGCGTGAGATGGTATCTCATTGCAGTTTCGATTTGCATTTATCCAGTGATTAGTGATATTGATAATTTTTTCATATGCTTTATGGCCACATGTATGTCTTCTTTTGAAAAGTGTCTCTTCATGTCTTTGCCCATTTTTAAAATGGGGTTGTTGTATTTATTTATTTATTTATTTATTATTTATTTATTTATTTGTTTGTTTGCTTGCTTGTTGATTTGTTTAAGCCCCTTATAAATTTTGGACATTAGACCTTAGTTGGGTGCAAAACTTGCAAATTTTTCTCCCATTCTACATGTCTTCTGTTTACTCTGTTGATAGTTCCTTGGGCTGTGCAGAAGTTCTTTAGTTTAATTAGGTCCCACTTGTCTATTTTTGGTTTTGTCACAATTGCTTTTGGAGTCTTTATCATAAAATCTTTGCCAAGGCCTATGTCCACAATCATATGTCCCAGGCTTTCTCATAGAGATTTTATAGTTTTAGGTCTTAGATTTAAGCCTGTATTCTATCTTGAGCTTATTTCTGTGTATGGTGAAAGGAAGGAGTCTAGTTTCAATTTTCAGTATACGGCTAGTCAGTTATCCCAGCACCATTTACTGAATAGAGAATCCGTTTTCCCTTGCTTGTTATTGTCAGCTTTGTAAAAGATCAGATGATTGGAGGTGTGTGGCTTTTTTTCGGAATTCTTTATTCTGTTCCTCTGGTCTTTGTGTCTGCTTTATACCAGTATCATGCTATTTTGGTTACTGTAGCCTTGTATGATTTGAAGTCATGTAGTGTGATGCCTCTGGCTTTGTGCTTTTTGTTTATGATTGCTTGGGGTATTCAGACTCTTTTTTGGTTTCGTATGAATCATAGAATGTTTATCTCTAATCATGTGAAAATGATGTTGGTGGTTTGATAAGAATAGCATTGAATCTGTAAATTGCTCTGGGCCGCATTAACATTTTAACAATATTGATTCTTTCTATCCATGAACATGGAAATTTTTTCCCATTTATTTGTATCATCTCTGGTTTCTTTGAACATTGTCATGTAATTCTCATTGTAGAGAACTTTCACCTCTCTACTTTGCTGTGTTCCTAGGTATTATCTTTTTCTATTTTGTGGGTATTGTGAATGGAATTGAATTTTCGATTTGGGTCTCAGCTTGGATATTATTGGTGTCTAAACATACTACTGAATTTGTTTATTTTGTGCATTGAAACTTTACTGAAGTTATCAGTTCTATACGCCTTTGGGAAGAGATAATGAGGTTTTCCAGCTATAGAACCATATCATCTCTGATGAGACATAGTTTGACTTTCTCTCTTCCTACTTGAATGCCTTTTATTTCTTTCTCTTGCCTGATTGCTCAGGCTAGGGATTCCGGTAATATGTTAATAGGAAGGGTAAGAGTGGGCATCATTGTTTTATTGTGGGTCTCATGGAGACATGCTTTCAGCTTTTGCTCATTCAGTATGATGTTTGCTGTGGGTTTGGCAAATGTGTGTCTTATTATTTTGAGGAATGTTCTTCTGATGCTAGTTGAAGATTTGTAACAAAAAAAAGAATGTTTAATTTTACTGAAAACCTTTCCCCATCAATTCAGATGATCATGTGGTTTTTGTTTTTAGTTCTGTTTATATAATGAATCACATTTTTTGATTTGTATATATTGAACCAGAGTTGCATCCCAGGAATAAATTCTACTTCATAGTGGTGGATTTGCCTTTTGACTTGCTACTAGATTTATTTTTCTAGTATCTTTTTTTTTTTTTTTTTTTTTTTGAGGATTTTTGTGTCTATATTCATCAGGGATATTGACTACAAATTTTCTTTTTCCTTGTGTCTGCCAGGTTTTCGTATCAGAATGATGCTGCCTTCATAGAATGAGTTAGAAAAGATTCCCTCCTTCTCAATGTTTTGGAATAATTGGTACCAGCTGTTCTTTACATGTCTAGTAGAATTAGGCTGTGAACTTTTCTGGCTCAGGGATTTTTCTGGTTAGTAGAATTTTAATTACTGATTAAATTTTGGAAATAATTGTTTATCTGTTCTTGACTTCAACATCTTCCTGGTTTATTCTTAGGAAATTGTATGTTTCCAGAAATTTATCAAATTTTTTTTTCTAGGATTTATAGTTCGTATGCAAAGATGTTCCTAATTGTCGCTGAGGGTTTTTTTGTATTTCTTTGGGATCAATGGTAATGTCCACTTTGTCATTTCTGATTGTGTTTATTTGGATCTTCTCTCTTTTTATCTTTATTAATCTAGCTAATGGTCTGCCAATCTTATTTATTCTTTGAAAAAGTAAACAACTTTTGGTTTTGATGATCTTTTGTATGGGTTTTCCTGTCTCAAATCTTTCAGTTCAGCTCTTTTTGGTTATTTCTTTTCTCTGGCTACATTTGGGATTGGCTTGCTCTTGTTTTTCTGTCCCTCTAGGTCTCATGTTAGATTATTAACTTGAGATCTTTCTAGCTTTTTCATGTAGGCATTTAGCACTATAAACTTTCCCCTTAACACTGCTTTAGCTGTATCCCAGAGAGTCTCGTATGTTGTATGTTTGTTTTCATTCGATTCAAATAATTTCTTGATTTCTGCTTTCATTTCATTCTTCAACCAAAAATCATTCAGGAGCAGGTTGTTTAATTTCCATGAAATTGTATGGATTTACAAGATCTTCTTGGTGTTGATTTCCGTTTTTATTGAACCATGGTCTGAGAGTGTGGTTGGTGTTTTTTTTTTTTTTTTTTTTTTAATTGGTTGAGAATTGCTTTATGGCTGAGTGTGTGGTCAGTCTTAGCGTATATAGTATATGTTATGAGCAGATGAGAAAAAATGCATATTGTGTTGTTTTTGGGTGGGGTAGATGTCTGTTAGGTCCATTTGATCAAGTGTCCAGTTTAGGTCCTGTATGTCTTTATTAGTTTTCTGCCTCAACAATCTGTCTAAAACTGTCAGTGGGGTGTTGATGTCTACCAGTATTACTGTGTGCTTCTCTACGTCTCTTGTAGGTCCCTAAAAACTTGTTTTATGAATCTGAGTGTTCCAGTGTTGAGTGCATATATATTTAGCTTACTTAAGTCTTATTGTTGAATTGAATCTTTTATTATTATTATTATTATTTTTATTTTTTTTTTTGAGACGGAGTCTGGCTCTGTCGCCCGGGCTGGAGTGCAGTGGCCGGATCTCAGCTCACTGCAAGTTCCGCCTCCCGGGTTCACGCCATTCTCCGGCCTCAGCCTCCCGAGTAGCTGGGACTATAGGCACCCGCCGCCTCGCCCGGCTAGTTTTTTGTATTTCTTAGTAGAGACCGGGTTTCACCGTGTTAGCCAGGATGGTCTCGATCTCCTGACCTCGTGATCCACCCGTCTCGGCCTCCCAAAGTGCTGGGATTACAGGCTTGAGCCGCCGCGCCCGGCCGAATCCTTTATTATTATGTAATGCCCTTCTTTGTACTTTTTGATCATTGTTGTTTTAAAGTATATCTTTTTTTTCTGAAATAAGAAGAGCAAACCCTTCTGTATTTTGTTTTCTGTTTGCTTTTTAAGTCTTTCTACACCCCTTTACTTTAGGTCTATGGATGGCCTTTATTGTGAGATGGGTCTCTTGAAGGCAGTATACAGTTCTGTATTGCTTCTTTATCCAACTTGCCACTCTGTCTTACAAGTGTAGTGTTTGATCCATTTAAGTTAGGGTTAACATTGATATGTAACTATCTGATCCTGTCATCATGTTGTTAGTTGATAGTTATGTAGACTTGATTGTATAGTTGATTCATACCGTCAGTGGGCTACGTACTTATGTGTGTTTGTCTGGTGGCCAGTAACAATCTTTCATTTCTAGTTTAGCATCACTTTAAGGATCTCTTGTAAGGCAAGTCTGGTGGTAACAGATTATCTTAGTATTTGATTGTCTGAAAAGAATTTTATTTCTTCTTTGCTTATGAAACTTAGTTTGATGAGATAAGAATTTCTTGGTTGGAATTTATTTTCTTTAAGAATGCTGAATATAGGCCTCTAATCTCTTCTGACTTGTAACATTCCTGCTGAATGGTCTGCCGTTAGACTGATAGCGTTTGCATTATATATGATGTTCTCTTCCCCTAGCTAACGTTTAGACATTTTCTTTCACATTGTCTTTGAATAATTTTATGACTATGTGTCTTGGGATTGGCTGTCTTATATAGTATCTCAGGGGTTCTCTGAATATCCTGAATTTGCATGTCAATCTCTCTAGTAAGATTGGGGAAATTTTCATGGCCCTTATCCTCAAGCAGGTTTTCTATGTTGCTTGTTCCTTCTCCATCGTAGGTTTGGTCTCTCTACACAATCCCATGTTTCTCGAAGGTTTTGCTCATTTTTAGAAATTCTGGTTTATTTATTTATTCTTTATTTTTTTCTGCCTTTATTGATTCAAAGGAGCAGTTGTCAAATGCTGAGATTCCTTCTTCTGCTTAGTCTACTCTATGATTAATGCTTCCAAATGCATCCTGAAATTTTTGTAGTGAATTTTTTATTTTCAGAAGTTCAGTTTTGTTCTCTTAAAATGGCTACATTGACTATCAGTTCTTGCACTATTTTATTGTATTCTTTGGTTTGAGTTTCAACCTTCTATATGGTGATCAACTTCCTTGCCATCCTGATTCTGAATTCAGTGTCTGTTATTTTGGTCATTTCAGTCTGGTTAAGAACCATTGCTAGGCAACTAGTGTGGTCATTTGGAGGTAAGACATTCTGGCTTTCAGGCTTGCCAGATTTATTGTGCTGGTTCATTGTCATCTGTGTGAGCTGATGCTCCTTTAGTCTTTGAAGTTTTATACTTCAAATTAATTAATTATCGATTAAATTTTGGAACTAATTTTTGATCTGTTCTTAATTTCAACAAATTCCTGGTTTATTCTTAGGAGATTGTATATTTCCAGAAATTAATCAATTTTACTTTGACTTTTATATTCTTTATTGCCTTTGAGGGTTTGACTGTAGTATGAGTTGAGTTTAGTCCAGTGGCTTCATTTCTGCAAGCTTTCACGGGGCCATATCTCAGTTCAGCACTCCTAGGCTGTGTGCTCTAACTCTGGGGGCCTTGGATAAGGCCCACAGCTTTGTTCTCTGGCCTCTAGAGATTAAGCACCTGCTGCACTAGAGGGGCTAAGGTTTTTGCAGTCTACTGGCAGTAACACTCCAATGGGCTGCTGGCAAAAGCACCCTGGCGGGTTGGTTGTGATCCCATGCGTGCATGGGTTCATGCAAGTCTGCATGTGCACACACACTAGAGGGAAGTGGGGGGCTGGGAGGGTGGGAGTAGGAGGTCAGGCAGTCAGCATGCCTGAGCACCCCATTGAGCCAGTGAGGGGAGGCTGTGGGCGGGTGCGTGCTGGTGGTGGAGTGCGCACCAGCTTGGGAGACTGTGGCAAGTGCACCTGGGGTGACGGTTCCTCTGCAAATGTGCTCCAATGGTTCAGCACTGTCTACTGGTGGAGGAGCTATGGCAGTGGCTGCTGGCAAGCTGAGGCTGTGTTGCAAGTGAGTGTGGCCAGGCAGGGAGCCTGGGAGAGGCCAGCAGACAAATTTGAGATAGTAAAAATCAAATGGGCGCTGATTTGAGGTGCTCAAATCAGACTGGACGCATCTCACTGGCAAGACAGCCCTGTTCTGTCCGTGTCTGGCAACCCAAAATGGCTAGAACTCCCTAGAGGAATGTGGCAAACCTTGAGGATGAGTGCCCATGCCATGCTCCAGCTGTTCCCATGCCAAACATTCCGGGGTCCATGCAGGCTGGAGTTCTGTCTCTGCCAACACTCCAGACAGTTCTCCCTGCCAGCTCAGATATCTGTGGAGGTCACTGGGTCTCCAGAAGCTATGATCCTGGGTGTCCGTGGTGAGAGCTGGCCACTCCATGCGTATTTCACTCACCTTTTCCTAGGAGCTGCTTAGGGTCAGGACAAAATCCTGGTGCTTAGCAACCCCATGCAGGGATTCCAGCTTCCTCTCCTTTCATCATAGGGTCTGTTTCCTGCCTCTGTCCATTTCCAGTGACTTCTTTCCTAAGATCTGTTTGAAGTGGGCTGGTCCACTTGATGGTCTGATCTCCCTCAATGGGAAAAGCTCTTCCTAGAGGTGTCCAGTTTGCCATCTTGGCTCTGAACCCCTTAAATTCTTAAGAAAATACGTTTATATACAAATGAATCGTAAATATTGTATTCAAATATTTTATTGCACTGCATATAAAAACCACTTTTGTTATTTAGAAACTATTACAAAATTATTTCATGGCATCTTGCAAGTCCATTATATAAAATTTGATTTTTGCTATCTCTAAAAGCAATATCTAAATATCTATATCAATTTAATTACATACATTTATATATATAAATATAACAGAGCAATATGAATTAACATACAAAATATTTCTCAACTAATACTTGTAAATTATATATATTATATATGTGTGTATATACATATACAAACATATATATTATATATATAATTTATGTGTGTATATACATATACACACATATATATAATATATATAAATAAATTTGTGGGAGCCTTTGGACTCATGAATTGGAAAATGAGGAAAAAGCAAAGGTTTCTCTGCAACAGAAGATACAGTAATTTATATGGAATAAATTTTGAGTTCATGCTGAAAGGATTTGGCAAGTCAAATAATTTGTCATCTTTCTCATCTAAATGTTACTACTGCTCTAATCCTCTGCAAAACATAGTACAGACTGTATATGATGTTGGCGACAATGTAAAACATAAACCTTTGTGCATTCTGATGAAGCTGTATTTTGTTTAGAGAAGACAGGCCTGACAGACATTAGTAAAGAGACTAGTTATTTAGGGTTATATATTTTTTTCTGTTTTAGTTTGATGGTTTTGAATGATAAAGTCATTTATATGTTCTTCAAAACATGCATTTTATGCTTATTTAGTTATGATACATAGGGGTCTTTTTAACAGGGGCTCTGATGTGGTACTGCAATTCAAGGGCTGAGAATGTCCAATAGAGTTAGCATCTCAAGGGTTTAGGACTCATTCTGCAGGATGACGGAGATGAAAGTCAAAGTTAAAGAGTGAACAGAATATTGAATCTGAAGGGAATACAACTTAAAGCTGGAGAAAGTTAATTTCAGGGGTATGAACTTTAGAAAAATTAGAGTTTAAAAATATAAAGTATACTAAAGGAGAGTAAATATGTGCTGACTTCCACACTATTTATTTGTTTGTTTATATCTGTCAAATATTTATAGAGGTTTTTGCCATTTATATGTGGTCCCATAGAAATAGCAGACGAAAAGGTATTAAGGAGCATGGTTTTGCAATAGTCTGTTCTATAAGTTATTAAGTTATAAGCTTATTGGGTGAAAGTTGATGACTTTCAGTCAACCTGTTTGTCCCCAAACCAGTAAAAATAATCCAGAATATGGCCATTAACATAAAATATTTACGGTCAATGTCAGGGTGTACTGATTGATTTGCATCATCTATAGTAAATCAGTTTGGAAGGTTGGTAAAGTGACTTCCGTATTTAATTCTTACAGTGGAAGTGCATTCAGTCTTTCTGTATGCATTGACTACTCACACATCTACTGCCAGATACAAGATTCAATCGAGCAAGCCATTGCATTCACTGCCAAACGTTATTATTTTAAGTAATTGAAAAAAAAAATGAATGAGTTTTAGACAAAGATTTAGGCTAATAAAGGCATGGAACCTACTGAAACCAAGTACATTTACTTTGACATGGAAAGAATCGTACTCATAGTCGGCCCTAATTGTAGAGCAGAATTTGAATTTGCTACAGAAATTTTCTCTACTTACGATTAAACTAGGCAATTCTCACCATTCATAATAAAATTTCAATGTTTGGAGAAATATTTTTCTACATTTCTGATTTTTTAATGTAAATTGTACTAATTTATGTTTCAATTTTATTTAAAATATTTTCAAGTATTTTTGAAGTTACGGATAAATGAAACAGATGTGTGCTATTTAAAGAATATTGAATTATTTACATAGAAACATTAAATAGGATTACAAGGCTATGTTTTCCTCATAATGAAGAGATCTGATACTATTTTGAAAACTAGGAATAAAATAGCGTAACGTGATTTAAAACATCTGGATTCCATAACACTGATACACCAAATTCTGAAGAAACTAAGGCAATGTGGAGCTGTGCACCCGTACATTGAACAATTTGTGCCAACTAAATAGAGTGATGGGATGACATTGGCATAAACATCTGTACTTAAACAACGTGTTTTTGCCACTTAAAAGAGACACTAAAAATGGCAGTCATTATTACATAACTGTGTTCATTTCTACATTTTAGAACTTAACAATATGATTTTTTTTAGAAAAAAACACATAGTCTCTAGAGCATATTTAATAAGATAAAATCACATTTAGGACTTCCTGGAGAAAGACAGCACATATGCGTGAAACACCCATGTGGCACCAGATATTTTTCTAGATTCCTTGTTGAATCTGTACACGAGCGCTGGGAGGCAGTATTATTGTCTTAATTTTACAAAAGATGACTTGGATGTTAGAAAGAATTGTCCAGTTTCACAATTGAGTGAAACTCAAAATGAGAACAATCTAAAATAAAAGTCCTTGCTATCTCAATTAGTTACACACCTCTCTCTGCAAATCAGAAGTGACGGAAGAGAGTTAGAAGGAGGACATTTTAATATTTTTCCCCAGACCCTTAAGAACTTGTTTCAATTTATTTGAGAGCCAGGTTACTTTCTACTTTTCTTTTTTCTTTTTCCAGGAACCATAAGAATTTTATTATAAGAAATTTGGAAAGTGACTCTATTATCAAGCTCATGTACATCAATATTGAAATTTCAAGTTGTAGTCAATTAAAATTTTTTTTGATCTTGAAAGTTTAAACAGATTCCAGAATTTCTCTATGCTGCTTCAGGGCTTAACTCTCAGTGTCAGTCTCATAAATCCTCACTTTTCCTAGCTATTAAGTTAATCTCTTTTCTGTCTGATGATTGGTAATAATAGTTAATATATATATAACAATTATGATAATAAGCATGTACGAAGTACATATTAAGTGATTTACATAAATCATCTCATTTATTCCTCGTATCAATCTCTTTATATTATTATTTTTATTTTTTAAAATAAGAAATAAAGGCTAGGATTATGCTAAGTAATATTTTATATACTTGATTCTAGAAACTAAAAATGACCTGCACTAGTCAGAAAGAAAATGATTTAGAAAATCTGCATATAGTTAAGTAGCAAGGAGATCTTTCTCAATTAATGCATATTTCCCTCAACTTGATTAATATTTTCATAATACATCATAACACAGACTGTATAAGCAGGCCATATATTTCAATATCTAATACATCATAGTAAATTACTTTGTCAGGTTCAGAGGAGCTATTCTTTTCTATGGAAGCTGATTTTCTAAATACCAACTATTTCTAAAGTGTTATTTCTGAAATACAAATAATATTTTTAAAATAGGATTTAAAATTAGTATTTTAACAGAAGCTTCTCTAAAATCTCTAGAAGGAAATAATTTTGATAAAAACCTATATTTGAAAATCAACTTAGGAAGGGTGCAGTGGCTCACACCTGTAATCCCAGCACTTTGGGAGGCCCAGGCAGGTGGATCACTTGAGCTCAGGCATTCAAGACCAGCCTGGTCAACATGGCGAAACTCCATCTCCACTAAAAATATGAAAATTAGTCAGGCGTGGTGGCAGGCACCTGTAATCCCAGCTACTTGGGAGGCTGAGGCAGAAGAATTGCTTGAACCTGGGAGGCAGAGGTTTCAGTGATCTGAGATTGTGACACTGCACTCCAGCCTGGACAATAGAGTGAGTCTCTGTCTTTAAAAAAAAAAAAAAAAAATCAACTTAACTTAGCATTTGAGCCGTTTGTTGTTTGTTGTAGCGCTGTGGTAGGGACTTCATGTGGAAAATGTTGGTCTTACACTAAAAGGACTCACAAGACTCTAGTTACAGATTTCTTCTGAATGTACCTTAGCATATAATAATCAATGTGACAAGCTTGCCCTTCCTTTTCAGCTAGTCAGTGTCAGTTTGTGCAGCTCTTAGCATTCCCCTCTCCAGGAGCTCCTTTTAAATGTGCTGCTTGTACTTTATCATCAAGTAGAAAGCAACATACTAGGCTTAGTGGATTCACATGTGAGGTATATTAAATAGGCTTTTAACCAGGATCAGAGCGTATAGGGAACACTACATGAAACAAAGTTATTATGTCATCTATTTCGTCTCTTCACATGTAACTTTTAAAACATTTCTTCTTTCTTGTTTATGTTCTGAAGAACTGAGAACATATAATCACCCTCGTTGTATATCATGGCATGATTATATAGACAAGTATTGGAGGTCCAGAAATGTTAAGGAATTAACCTAAGGATACACAATTACTGTTTGTCCAGAGAGAAGTCAAATCCATTAGGTAAGTACCATGCTATTTCTTGAGAAGTGGCAGGTCCCAGGGATTAAGCTGATGGCTCTCCATAAGCTTGGAAGTATCTCGGAGAGGCCAGAGGATTCCTCACAGGCTTCACAGCTTCGAGTTCCAGTGAAACTGGCCTCTCCGAAGAAGCTACAGTCAGTCGGCGGACACATAATTCTAATTAAATACTGTGCACCATGTTTCATGTTGATTACATAAAAGCATCTTTGAGGAAGTACAGAACAAATTGCATTATCCCTTTCATTTCAAAACTACCAGGTCGTTTCCTCAGATTATTGATTATCATCTGCAGTATCCATTGCCACCAGAATCTTTATTGCCAATATTCTCTTCCCTTAACCTTCCCAATCTCTCTCTGCCTTTAATTCACTTCCAAGTTAATGCGTTGTGCTTTCTGCTAGCCATTAAGAAATTGCGCTATGTTTTCAACCTTGTAAGCTCATTTTCTTGCTGTCATTGAAAGGCGGTATGAAGACACTGCCTCTCTTACAGCTTCCAGTCTCAACATCCTTATGGAAGATGAATCTAGCCCTCTTTACCGTCCAACTCCTCATGACCCAGATTTGTTTCTTTTACCACACTTTCCCCACATTTTCCCAAAAGTTTATGCAGGGGCTTGGCATTTCTAGTAACTGTTTTTTCAAACCTGCTGTCCTACTAGCATATTAAGTATGCCTATCTATTCCAGTAATTATTCAGTGTCAAGGCTCCCAGTTCGTTGACACGAACTTGATTTCCCTAACCATCACTCCATTTATGTACTCACTTTCTTTGCTCTCTGGTATATATTTCATGCTGCACCATGAAAGTCATTCACTAGCCAAAGTCCTTATCTCTTTTTTCCCACCTCCTCCACAATATACATGTTGAGCTATGTCCTAACACTGGTTAAGTCTAAATATTTGCATATTTACTTAATGCCTACCTGGCTGCACATCTGAAGACAATTATCTAAGAGAGTATAGGAGGTGGAAAAGTTCTTATCACAGGTAAACAGTCATGGGGTTCTTCAGAGGAAGGAATCAGGATGTATTTGTATAGTACTGAAGTAATAGATGGTGATTCATGAAAGGAAAGAAACAATATCTCAGAGAAAATAAAGCAACAAGCTGAGCAGTGTTGATTGTCACTAGAAAAGTCTATACAACATGGAGGAATCATTAAGTTTAGCAAATACCATAGAGCTCAATTAAATGAAGCTTTCACTTTTTTGTATCTCTGTCCTATATCTTAGACAATATAGAAATGTTTGGCTACTGTGCATAAAGAAATAATCAAAACCCTCTGAGAAATTCTGTGTAATTGATATAATATCACTAGGGCCAGTCCCCAGGTTTTGGAAAACTAGAACCATAGAAATATTTACAAATCAATAGATTTGCACAGGTGTATCCAGTCTTTTTCCTTAAACGTAGTCACTATTTCTTTTTTTTTTCTTTTTTTTCAAACCAAATTTAAAAAGACTCAATTTTAAAATGAAAAAAAAAAAGTTACTATTTAGCTTGAAATCTATCAAGATGATATATATTTTTATTAACAAATGACCTTATGCAGGTTTAAAAATTTTAACTAAGGCAATGTTTGTCCAGATGTGTATGGAAGGAAACCTTCAGAACAACTCAGCCCCTGGATCAGTGCTTTGTAAAGACCTCTGGGTCCTATGCCCACATTCTTGTTATAGACATATAATCCTATACAAAATCAACACTCAAGCCATTACATGCAAGAAGACCATAACAACAAGTATCAGAATGCTAGAAAAAAAAATTCACTAAGGAATAATACAAATATGTTCAGATAAAAATAGCAACAACCAAAATTCAAGGGACTTTATTCCTGGAAAATCCCACAAAACAAAGTAAGTCAATAAATGAAGACACCAAACTCAATTCAGCAAGAAATTACCAGCACCGCCAGCCAGGGTGGCACACTGAAATGACAGAGACAAATGGTATCTTAGGTATCCACCACCATTGCGGATAAGAGGATCCCAGTCTGGGGCCGGAGGTCTCATCTCTGCGGAAAGTACATTTCTGTCAATACCTCTTTGCATCAAGGGAACCACACAACACAAAAGGCATCTCAGTAAAATTGTGTTAGAAAATACATATTTTGGATATGGGCTTATGACACAAGCTTTTGGGAAGAATTTATATATTTGGTAGGGATCGAATGTGCTCAGGAAACTATAGTAATGCTATGACTGGACACATTAATAACTTTGACAGAGCGAGAGAGAAGAAATAATTTAATGAATCAAGCTAACATAAATACTATTATAAATTTATATAAATATAAATATTGGGCAACAAATTTAAATTTATTAAATTTATTTCAATTTATCGCAGAACTTTCTGGCAACAAAAGCAAAAGGGAAAAATGAGTTAAATACATTTGAAAAGGACTTTTTTCTGGTACCAATTCTAAATCTAGTTCAAGGACCACTTTAATCAAAGATACATAAGAATATTACAGATGATTTCATCAACAAACCAAATAAAGAAAATGTTTCTAATATGTTCATAGTATTTTATAACTGAATGTGCAATAAAACGTCAATGGAGCTTATTAATTAAAACTCAGGAAAGTCATTTATTTAAGTGGGGGAGGCAAAGAGAAAGAAACCTTCCAGGTGATTCTAACACATGCTCAATTTTGAGAGCTTCTACTCCAGAAGTTATGTTCTGAGCAACTGAAATATGAGGAATTCTTTTCTTTAACTTTTATTTTTAGTTTAGGGGTACAAGTGCAGGTTTGCTACATAGGTAAACTGATGTCATGGAGGTTTGTGATACATATTATTTCATTACCCTGGTATTAAGCCTACTACCCATTAGTTACTGTTCCTTAACTTCTCCCTCGTCCCACCCTCCACCCTCCAAAAGGACCAAGTGTGTTGTTCCCCTCTATGTGTCCATGTGTTTTCATGATTTAGCTCCCACTTATAAGTGACAACATGCTGTATTTGGTTTTCTGTTCCTGTGTTAGTTTGCTGGGAATAACGTCCTCCAGCTCCATCCATGTCCCTGCAAAAGACAAGATCTTGTTCTTTTTTATGCCTGCATGAGATTCCATGGTGTATATGCACCACATTTTCTTTATCCAGTCTACCACTGATAGGCATTTAGGTTGACTCCATATCTTTGCTGCAATGAACATATGCTTGCATGTGTCTTTATAACAGAATGATTTATATTCCTTTGGGTACATACCCAGTAATGGAATTGCTGGGTCGAATGATATTTTTTTTGTCTTTAAAGAGAAGGGTGCAGTTGGATGTTTCCAAAGTCAGTGGAAGATAATTGATACAATTTCTTACCTCCTACCCTGGTCCCCAGTATTAAATATTTTATATTTTAGACTCTAGGTATAAACAACCTAAAAAACTTCTTCACCATAGGCCATGAATGCAGTCAACATGGATGTCAGCATTCAGCTTTATTTTGTTACATTGAAAACATACTACCAAACACCCTTTTCCCAATTGCATTATGCTGAATGAAATGTAAAGCTTTCCAAAGCATTTTAGTATACCTTGTAGTTTTAACACTATTGCAATAGTATACAAACATAAAAGTAGATTCATTTATAGTTGAATAAAAACCAGACTCTTCAGGCCCATTGAGTATTTGTTGTATACCTGTGAATACAGACACACAGCTAGCTAACTTAACAATTTACAATACCCAAATTTTTGTATTTTTCACAAGTAATGTAAACTTCAATAGTGGTATAGTATGTACTACATAATTTTCATGTATCTTACTCAAATCTAACAATATTTTAAATAAAATTAAATTGTTCACATTAATTTTAATTAGGCATTTATATATACATAATGTCAAAATATTACATATTTGTTTTATATTTTAATTTTAGGAAGTAATTAGATGTCAGTATGTCAATAAACTCTTGAATCTCCTTGACATCATTGCAAATCAGCACATTTTCAGTTTATAATCTTGTCAATGAGACAATAATATATATTTTTAAGTTTTAAGTCACATTTTCAGGTAGAAAACCTGTGATAAGGCTAAGCTATTACTTCAAGGTAAGGAATCAGACTGACTCAGTTGGTAATTTCTGTATGCACCAATCCAGTGAAAGTGCACAGCTCGATTCACAGTTAGGGTGAGTCTCTGTTCTAACTAATATAAAATCTACAGACATTTAAATGTCTGTCTACCACATGGTGAGAACTTATAAATGGAGAAAACTGTCTGACCAAAAGCCATAGGCTTGTGTGGTAAGTGGCAGATGGGAAAGCCTTTGAGTTAATCTTTTAATTAGAACAGTACAAATACTGGCTTGTATAGCTAAAAATAAGTAAAAACAACAAAAATATGGGAGTTGTTAATAAGACCTTTTGTAAAATATTTTAATTGTAAAGCTACCAGGTCAGTGAAAGGACTGAACAATCCGTTAGGAATAAAATTTCTATTGTACTGACATAATTATAAAAAACATATAAATTCCCAACCTTAAAAAATTAAACTCATCTCATATTTGTCAAGTTCTAACAAAAGAATGGATACATTAATACGAATCTATAATGCAAAGTGTCTGACACAGTGAAAATACATTTGCTGTAAATTCTCAACCTATTTTGATATCACTTATAAGCAATTGTATTCACTTTAACATTAAAATATTTTAGAAATAGATTTTCTAACTAAAACATCTGTAAGATTATGTTGTGCTACTTTACAAAGGCTTTTACTTTTGGGGGTTGTTTTATATAATAATCATGATATTTTGATATTCAAATTCAAAGAAAAAATATTGACACCTATGTGTAAAGCAAAGCTTCTAAAATTGTGATCTCTTCATTAGGATTTTAAAAACGGCAGTTCTTATATTTTTTTAAAAAAAATAATGAACAATTGGCTTAGTCAGCAATTTTTGAACTTTTATATAAGTAGATAGCTCTTGAAAAGGTTGATATTTTGTGTCATTTCATTTATTATTAAATATTCTCCTCAGTAACTCAAGTGATATGATTACATATTACAATGTATATAAAGTCCTTCTTTATAAATCTCTTAATTCCTTTGGAAAACTTATCATTTAATACAGAGAGAAGAAATTTAAATGCTAAATATTTTTTATTAAAGTAGGTAACACTTTGAAAAGATACCCCTGAAGAAACTTATAAAATAAATATATATTTTCTAACAAGGACTACTAAAGATTTGGCAAATATCAAGATTATAATTAATGTTGTGACATACTATTATTTATTATATATAACGGGGCACAAGTTTATGAAATCATAATTCTCAGGGGCGTACTTAAGAGGCCTTCCAGGTTATCTTCCAATTAAGGATTCATCAAACTTGTTCAAGACATGAGAAAATATCCTTCTTCTAATTAACTGTGTAGGAGTTTTTATTATTTCCTAGGAAAATCTTATTCCTCTATTAAGCATCTACACTCACAAATTCAACTAGCTGTGCATTGAACATATTCAGAAAAGAAATCAAAATAACAATACAACAATAAAAATTACGTGAATAAGAACTAGATTATAACAACTATTTACATGGCATTTAGATTGTATTATGTATTATAAGAAGTATATAGACAATTTAAAGCATACGAGATGTGTGTTATATACAAATATTACCCCATATTGTATAAGGGACTTGAGCTCCTGCAAATCACTATCCGTGGGGGTCTTGGAAACAATTCCCCTCAGATACTAAGGGACGACTATATACATGTTTTATTTCATACTCAGATAACAGCTGGTTACATAACGTGTGTCGTTCTGTTTGTCCAATCTGCCCGTGTGTGTGTGTGTGTGTGTGTGTGTGTGTGTTTTAGCCCCCTGGCCAAGACAGTCCTTAGAAAATGAAGAGCTATCTGTCCCCTGTGCTTGTGTATAAGGTGAAGGTGCAGTACATGGCCAGAAATACACAAAGAGAGAAAAGTGATGGCTCTTGCTTGAGGTAATTAAATGCATACATTCTGGTGATAATGAGAAATAATTAACAATGACTGTATAGACAAAAGAGAGAACGAGGTGAGGGAAACAGACTGCTTATGCAAATAAAAGAGTGTGACTGCACAGTTAGGAATTTAGAAGGTCGTTTAACAGACCAAAGAGACTGGATTACACACTTATGTCTGAAAGATGTAAATGAATAACCAATGAGCAATTCAGATTTCGCTGGAAGGGAGCTTCAACCTTCAGTTCATTCAGTGGTCTGCTAGGAAGCTAGGCCACACTAAATAAATAATAAATTCACCCGTGTTCCATGCCCCATGGAAAACTCCATAAAATAACATGGTTTATAACATTTCGCAGTGAGTTTACACAGCAATCTCCAATATCTATAGGAATTTAGCACAATGCCTGATATATGGCAGGCAATTAATATGCATTTAGTAACTGGAAATAGAGTCAGTGAACACCTGTGTGTTTCCATCTTAGATTAAGATACTAACATAAACCAAAATAATTTTTAATATAAAAATTGGTATGGAATTTCTAAATATTCTCTTTCTGGTGTTTTGTTTTAAAATTGCTATTTCAGCTAAAAGACTGAATTTGTAAGCCTACGTAATACATCATAGTCAATATGGAAAAGACCCAGTATATGATACATTGTGATTATTATGTTAATTCAAGGGGTTTCAGCATCCTCTCACATTGAAGTGTCTGCAGAGACCCCGTTTCTCTGTATGCAATAATAATGACAGCAACAAATAAATAAATACAAATTTAAAAGCCCCCCACTTTTCTTTCTTAATATCCTGTAAAGACCCTCTAGATTTAAATTAACATTTCTCTCTCTGTATTTTTCATGAAACAATCTTATGTTGTTAAAAGCTTTTTAAAAGCAAAATAAAATAAACTGACATACACTATTACAATGTAATATATCATTCCAAAGTGCCCTTGAGATAAATTGTAACAGAAATGCACATATCAAATAATAGCAGATGAAATTACTATAATATGCCATTTTAAAAATGATTTTATTTTTAAGATATGTAGGAAGAGTATTTCCAGCTTAAATTTGTTAAGGCAATGAGAAGAAACATGAGTTAAATTAAATTACTTTAAAAATACCATATGATGACCCATTGCTTTGGTAATTTTCTCACCATTTAATTTATTTCACAACATAATAAAATTACTTTTTATATATGGAGCATTGACAGTTCAACTAATGATAATTTTGTTATATATATAGATATATCAGATATATCTAAATATATACAAAATTCACAATGTTGTATTGATGTGGAATTACAGTATTTTCCTTAAAATAATATAAAATACCTACATCAATTCTTGACAAGAATGAAACATATCTCATTTAATAATCACAAGAGCTTATTGGAGAGGACTGAGAATCCTCATTTTACCTTTGCAGATATTTAGACTTACAAAATTTATTAAAATTTCACAAGATCCCACAACTGACAAGCAGTGGCAGCAATAATTCAAATCACTATCACTCTAATACTATGTGCTTTTCCTCCAGAACCTGGTGTGGAGACAGGGTTATTTTGCTTCTCTGGACCCGGGCATGAAGGCTTTAAGGCTCTTCATTGGAGAATAGTACAACTGAGTCGTGGTTTAGGCTAGGATTTCAGTTCACGTTTCCCTTTTCTTAGTGGCTCTGAGACCACCTACCCTGCTCTTGCACTGCTAAAAGAATCCTGTTTTCATCTACCATGGTGAATATCCGCTTCACTATCCCCAGGCCGTCCTGAGTCAGTTACTACTTACCGGAATTACTGCTCTTCATTTCTGTCTCCTAGGGATGTGTCCTTTTTAAAAAATCAGCTATCAAATAACTGTAATATATATGGTCTCTTAACCCAAAGCCAGGGATACTTTGGTATATAACCCTGATTTATGTCTTGCAGCACTTTTTTTCCCCCTGAAATACAATGATTTCAATAAATGCGAAATATTAATTGAATGCTTTGCTGTTCCAAACAGATTATTTCTGGTCATCCAGAGTGTTTATGGTGAAATCCATCGAGAAGAGTTGCAGCTGCACCTAGGGCATGCACTTGGCCTGTGTGCTATACTAAATGTGGTGACGAATGGAGGTGGTAGTTTTTCTACATTTAAGTGTTGCGTGCCCATCTCAACCTGGTCTCCTGCAGTGGCGTGAAGCTTTGCCTGAGAGGTCACAAAACCTTATGCCGTAACTGCTCTTAGTTGCGTATTGTGTTCTGTGCTTTCTCTATTTTGAAACAAAGTAAATGAATGTTGGGAACTGTAGTGTTTTTTGAGTGATTTTTGTCAGTTCCAAACATAGTGTTGTTACTGAGTTAGTTCCATGCTGCACAAAATTATGGATTCTACTTTTTACCAGCATTTTAATTTTATGATTTTCACTGTTATAGTTTGGGTTGTTTGTAGCCATTGTTTTGCTTTCATAACTAACAATAATTCATGTTTTTAGAAATAAAAGCATATTTACTATCTCTCAAATATAACCATTCCTAAAGTAGAATGGAATAAATTCAGTTCCAAAATATGATATTGAAAAAAAAAACTTACTAAATTTAACTAACTTATTATAATAATTTTAATTACCATTTTTGAGTCTGCTGATTTAACTAGCTAACTGATTTGTAAAATGTGGCATCATGAGCAAATCTATTACCAATTCTAATTCTCAAGGAAAGCATACTCTTATTTGACTTTTTAAAAACAAATAATGATATTGGTGTTCAAGTTAATGTGATCCATGTTTGTTTTAAAATACTATGTGCCCTAGATAAAAGTGCAAACAGAAGACATTTTTTAAAAGTCACTCAGCATTCCTCTATTCAGACACAAAATGTACATTTGGTGAACATTACGCCAGACATTTATCAACTAAAATATACAGATAGAAGATATAACAATAAATGGAAAGGTATGCAGATTGATCCACAGATATATAGATAGCTGTACAGGATTTGAATAATGTCAAATATAATTACAATACAATTTTAATTTTAAAGATAGCAAGGTAATATTAAGAACAGAAATAAAACCAAGAATGATTATAATTATATAGTTTTTGATAAATATTCTTTAAAAAAAAATTCTTAAAAGATTCCTCAAATTAGCTTGCAATCTAGCAACCCACACACTTGTTTTCTTTGTTGTACACTGATTGTTTTAAAAACCAGAAAATTTCACTTAAATATGCAGGTTTCTGTTTCTCTTAAAAGAACTGGAAGCTCTGATTAACACAAAGCTTACATCTGAAATTAATAATAGACTGAGACTTCACCTTCAGGGTTTCAGTCTTTTTTTTTTAATATGCAAAACACTAATTCCACAATTTTCTTATCATTTGCCCTAACTAATCACTTAGCATATGAAAGAATACTTCCAAAACAAACAGAACAAAATTCCTCTTTGGATTTTAGGTAATGCCTTTGACTTCATGATAGGATGTACACATAAACATACACTAATATTCAGCACTGATAAACACCTGGCACACAGAGCAAAAAATGACTTTCTAGTTGTTTCAGGCAATATCTGTTGAGGTTGATTGGTGCTTCCTCTCCCAAAGACCAGTGCTTTTGCCACTAGTGCTAAACATGTTAAATATCACGCTTGCTAAGCTACCCCTCCTGCCTTCCTCTATCTGCCAACTTAAATGAATTTTTATTGCAATTATCATGTATCTGTATTTCTACATTCAAATATATTTAAACTCAGGCATGTTCTGTTGAAAGAAAAGTTAGAGGGTGGAATAATTTTTGGCATTGGGAAAAGTATCTGCAAAGATCTCCGTATCTGTCTTAAAAAGAGAGAGACGCATGGCCAAAAAAAAAAAAAAAAAATGATGTTAGACAGACAAAGACCTTATCTTGGTAATATTTTTAAGCTGTGAAAGCTAGTTTTTGTGTGTTTTTTTTTTTTTAATGTAAGGTAAAACATTGAAAAGATTAGTGGAGAAGATTTGTTTTTTTTTTTCTTTTATTAAAAAGATAGCGTTAACACTGGTCTAATTGCTAGCTAGCTGAAAGAGATGACACTATGCCATGGCACTAGGTTTATCTTGATGTGGTTTGGCTATGTCTGCCCACAAATCTTATCTTGAATTGTAGTTCCCATAATCCCCACGTGTCATGAGAGGGACCTGGTAGGAGATAATTGAATCTTGGGGGCAGCTACCTCTATGTTGTTCTCGGGATAGTGAGTGAATTCTAACGAGATCTGATGGTTTTACAAGGGACTATTCCTCTTTTGTTCTGCATTTCTCCTACCTGCCACCATGTGAAGAAGGATGTGTTTGCTTCTTCTTCCACCATGATTGTAATTTTCCTGAGGCCTCCCAAGCCATACAGAACTGTGAGTCAATTAAACCTCTTTTTCTTTATAAATCACTCAGTCTCGGATATGTCTTTATTATCAGTGTGAGAACAGACTAATACAATCTACATGATTAAGTTCCTGACAATGAGTTTTAATATTTTTGTGAATATATTTGTGAATATTTCAATCTCTTTTAAGGTAGAGAAAGTTTCTTCTTTGACCCAAATACCTTAATGTTGTGTGTAAGTTTATTTCCAAACTACTGATAAAGACATACCCAAAACTGGGCAATTTACAAAAGAAAGAGGTTTAACTGGACTTACAGTTCCACATGGCTGGGGAAGTCTCACAATCATGGTGGAAGGCAAGGAGGAGTGAGACATGTCTTACATGGATAGCAGCAAGCAAAAAGAGAGCTTGTTCAGGAAAAACTCCCTCTTAAACAACAATCAGATCTTGTGAGACTTACTCACTATCACCAGAACAGCATGGGAACTATCTGGCCCCATGATTCAATTACTTCCCACTGGGTCCCTCCTACAACACGTGGGAAATCCAGATGAGATTTGGGTGAGACACAGCCAAACCATACTATGTTTGCTAGATGGAATAACTGTGCAAAGAGCTTAAACAACCATCTTAGGCCAGAAGAATCAAAGTGTTGGGCTCAGTGGAAATATTAGAAATGGGGTCCCTGTCAACTTTGTGGCACTGACACACCAGTGATGAAATTCCTACTTCTATAATCTTTATTATGTGAGAGAAATATTCCAGATTTATGTATATCTCATAGAATATTATATATATTTATATTATATACATATATTTATGATATATAACATATGTTATATATAAAATATTCAACAAGATATACTTAAATATATATTTATGTATTTATACAATTTTTATTGCAATTACCATTTATCTGTATATATACACATTTATAGGTATATATATATACACACACACTCATATATATGTAATTAGTAACAATCTTAAGAACAAATATTTGTTCAGTTTCCTCAAATATTCAGTTCACTTCCTGTGGAAGTACTGGTGAGTAAGAAAGGTGAGATAGAAATAAAGTGAAAAAGAAAAACAAACTACATATGGATGGAGAGACAAGGAGAAAAGGAAACAATGTGCAAATATTTAAACAATGCAATATAATGATAATTATATATTGAATAGGGAGAAGGACTTAGGGAGATGGAGGAATTGATGTTGACTCTTCTGTTAGTGTCTTGATTAACAAGTAGGACAGAGTATCATTATTTGAAAAAACAAAAGAAAAATGAGAAAAATGAAGAGATTGAGGGAAAATATTAGATATTATTAGTTGCATTTAGAGCACATTAGTCTTGAGAGAGCTGTGACCAATTTTTTGGAATTTACTGGCAGGTAATATTATATCACATATATTGTTATATAGTACATAAGTGTATAAATTACATATTATCATATAATATATAAATATTCATATATTATATATAATTATATAATGTAAATTACATATAATTATATTCTATAAATATATATTTGTATGTTTATATCATATATGTACAGGATATAAGCATAAAAACACACTGGTATTCAGTGACATTCAAGATTGATAAGCAACTGGCATATACAGCAATAAAATGACTTTTCTGGTCAAATAGTGCTTATATGTAAGTAGTGTGTGCCACTAACCGTCCTTGTATTAATTAAACAATAATTTTGTAATTGATGGTGACATATGATGACTAAGTAGAAAATGTATTAGAAACAAAGATAAAATGGCATGTGTGAGAAGTTTTATTTTATATTTCTTTTATTTTATTGCAGTGCCACCTAAAAAATAATGTGACATTTATGGCTGGTTTCAGTCAGCAATGTGAAGAAATATGAAATACATATCTATTCTATATCCCCTCATTGCAGTGTACTCTGTAAGTTACAGTGAGCTGACATAATTGGGGAAGCTGGATTCCTAAGGAACTCTCCGATAGGTGTTCACGTTCTGTGAACTCTCATTCACCTTTGTGGCTTCATCAGAAATATAATATCAGAAATATGAGAGAAGAGGCAGCATCAGCGCTTGGAGGAGGTGAGTCAATGGCCCTGAATAATTATATGGGATCTTGAAGAAGTTGACAGCAGCCGAGGGCTGAAGGCCACCATTTTCTGAGGGGGGTTCGCTTCTGAGGCTTCATTGCTTCAAGGGCTGAAGCCTTTTTTGTCTAGAAAGATTCAAAGATTCATGCTGGGAAAAAAGTCAAAAGTTCAACTCTAAATAACCTCAAGGACAGAGAATTTTGTATTCATTACTTTCCTGTTCAGTATAAAAAAGAAATATCGGAGACATGGCAAAAAGGTATGGACCTTAAAAAAGATTTCGATTTACTAGCTATATTAAAAGGTAAGACTGAAAGAAAAAGTAATGTTTTGGTGACAGATCTGACAAATCCTACTGATATGGTGCCTTAAATCTTCAGCCCTTAAATTAGTGATCATAAGTCTGTTATTCCTCTAAATGTTTTAAACAATAATATACATATTTCTGCCCCCAAAGAACCACATTTTAGAAGATGAACGCCGGAAGTCTTTGATAAACCAGTTTGTTTCTGCTTGGACGAAAATAAAGACAAAAAGCTAGCTTTACACATCTTAATTTAATATGTACCTTCTCCATTCAAATTTCCTGTTCTCCCAAGTTTTCAAAAACTCATGAAATATTATGATTAATTCTAGATCTACAGCCAGGATAGGAAAATAAGAAGTCATTTTTAAACTGCAAGAAGCTCTTCTATAGCTCATATAGATAGGAAACAGCACAGAAATAATGAGCGGGAACAGGGGAACCAGAAATAATTCTAAGTTCACCAGTCTTTCAGTTTGAGTCCTGGACTCCTACACATGAGATAGGTGTTATTAGTAACAACCTTAAGAACACGGATTTGTCCAATCCTGTCGTACATTCCGTTCACTTCCTGTGGAGGTACCGATAAGCAAGGAGGCTAAGACAGAAATAAAGTGAAAAGGACAAGCAAGCTCTAAAGGGACGGAGAGCTGGAAGAAAAAGAAAACAATGCGAACATTTAAACAACTAATATTATGGCCAGAGACATTTTGATTTTGAAAATATTTTAATACATTAGAATTGTTAACCCAAAACTTTGCACTGTGTCCTTTTGAAATTGTATTACTGTGTTAGTCACGTTTCTGTATAGAAACAATTATGTGCATATGTATCCGCAGTCATGAGCCACTTAACAACAGGAACTCATTCTGAGAAATGCATCATTAGGTGATTTTGTGGTTGTTCAAAAATCGTAGAGTGTATGTGCACAAACCTAGATGGTATATCCTACTACACACTTCGGCTATGTAGTCTCGCCTACTGCTCCTAGCTTACGAACCTGTACAGCATGTTACTGCACTGAATACTGTAAGCAATGAAAATATAGTGATGAGTATTAAAGTATTTATGTATCTAAACATATCTTAATGTAGAAAAGATACAGTAAAAATACAGTATTATAATCTTACCGAACCACCATCATACATACAGTTCCTCATTGACTGAAACATCATTATGCATGCATAACGAGAAATAGAGAGAGAGAAATATATATTTTTTAAATCTGCTTAAGCTCATGCTATTGTAGGTGCTGGCAGGTCTGAACACTGTAGGATAGGCTGGTAGGCAGAAAACTCAGGTAAGAGTTTAAGATGCAATCTTGGGTTGCAAGCTGGCACTTCAAGCAGGGTTTCTATGATTCAGTCCTGAGAATTCCTTCTGTTCAGGAAATCTCAGTCTTTGCTGGGTTAAGGCTTTCAGCTGCTTGGATAAGTCCCATCCAAATTAAGGAGGATAATCTACTTAACTCAATCAAAGTCTGCTGATTTAAATATTAAACACTCCTCAGAAGCAGCTTCACAGCAACATCTAGACTGGTGCTCGACCAACTGGGCACCTTAGCCTAGCCAACTTGTCACATTAAATCAACCACCATAGTGCTGATCACCATTTTTATGCAGCTTGTCTCTAAAAGTGTCTGAATTTATTAGAGAAAAAGCTGCATTAGTAAACTAAAATAAATCCATTGAACCAGGACCTCTTGAAATAGATGAAATCATTACTTTTTTTCTTTTTAATACATTCTAAGTGCTACCAAAAGTTGTCAACTATCTCAAAGTAAAAGTGTCTTTGTGGCTGAGTACTTTTTTGTTTAATACTTTCAACAAAATTGTCTTGTGGGTATTCATTGAAGCATGTTACTTTCAAAGATGGTGACAGAATTTACATTTAATACAAGAACTTCAAATTCAAATTTAACTTATAAATAGATAAGTTAGGAGTTCTTTAAGAGGCAATTCAGTATAGAAATTCAAAATGTCATGTGTGACACTACAGAGATCTAGATTTAAATCTGCATTCTCCCATTTAATGGCTATGAGAACTTGGACAAAATATTTATGTTCTCTAAGCTTTCGTTTCTTGCATTATGAAGTAGGTAGTAAAATTTACCACCTGGGTTTTACTGAAAAAAAAAAATAAATAATAATAAGAGACTTAATAAAATACTTGATGTAAACTAATTTATATATTTTGTAAATAATAAATATTACATTTTGCTGTCCATTTCAGATGTATCAAGCTTAATACTTAAAGACCTGTTACTGTGAAAAGTCCATTTTATTCTTCAATATTAGTAATTTTTAGTAGATCATAAAATAATAATTTTTCTTTCTTCCTGGTGTTCTCTAACTGTTGAGAGGTAGAATCTATTTCTTCTTTCTATACATCTAGAATGGCCTGAAACTTGCTTTGAGCAACATGATAAAGCAAAGCGGTTTTGTGCAAGTTCCAAGTCCAGGACTAAAGAGGCCCTACATACTCGCACTCCTGCTCTTGGAAACCTGCCCAAGAGCTAAGTGAATAAACACAAGCCAGCCTTTGGAGGAGGAGAGACGCTGTGCAACAGAGATGAGCCTTCCCAACTAAGATCATCCTGGACAGCTCAGCCAGCCAGCGTGACTGTGGGTGCTTGAAAAGCCAGTTTGATATCAGCTAAGCCTGGCCCAGGTCAGCAGAACCATCTCCTCACCTAAAGACAACCAAAAATTGGTTGTGTTTTAAGCCACTGTGTTTTGGGGTGATTGTGTTGCACTTCCAGATAAGAGATAGGGAACTGTTAAAATCCAAAGTGTGCAAAGGCAAAATATATACGTATTTCATTTACAAATGGAGCTAAAAGTGCTTCTAAATTAGTAAAGCTTAAAGGAAAGACAGACAATGAAATACTATGAAGAAGGACCATGGATGATTATAAGTAAGTCTGTTTTGACTTCTCTAGTTTCCAGTGCAATATTGTAGAAGACAAGAAGAACTACACAGAGCTCTTTACTTGAGAGTTTGAGAAAGCCTGTCTGGAAACCTTTAGAGGTCACAAGAAGTGACAATGAAGAATGACGTAGGTGTTAATCAACCCTTGAAAATACGGTTTTATGACTTCTGAAGAGAGGAGGAATTGCCAGCAGACCCCTTTGGTGCCTAACTCTGCAGGTTGGAGGGAAAGGAGCAATGTTCCACTACGGAAGGGCAATGAGAACAGCCTTATGGTTAGCAGGACATGAAACAAAGGAAAAATACTTGTTTTTATTTTTTTAAGTAGTGAGGAAGAATCATAGATGAATAAATTGTTTTTGTTGTTGTTGTTGTTGTTGTTAATTCTCTGCAAAGTTTTAATAGAAAAAATGCACACATTCTGACCACAAGAAATCTAAGAAATAGCTACTAGAAATACGGAATTAACAGAAAAAAAAAATAGGAAGCCACCAAAAAACAACTAAGATAAAATAAGTATATGAGAGGATGTAAGGAAGTAACATTTATGACTGCAGAGCTCAAAGGGCAGAATACACACTCATTCCTAATAAGGGAATGTTTTTTGGTGGAAAATGCTAGTGGTTTGTTTGCCACAAAGCCAAGACAGTGTTGAGGTATCCAGCTGGAGCAAACCTGAGTCCCTATTGGTTTCCAGGAAAAAGGAAAGAAGTTGGGCTGAATGAGAAATGACAAAGATCACCACTTCGAACTGGAAGGCATGACACCACCTCCAGTCCAGCTCTACAGTGCCAATCTCAGCTGGCTTGATGGAGGAGACTGCTAAAGAAACTCAAAACACAACCATGTGTTACAAGAAATCCCTCGTGCTTGGGAGTTTTGGTCTTTCCCAGGTCAATCACTGGCAAATATCTAGTTTAGAAATAATTCATCTCATTCAATTATAGGTGATTATTGAAAAACAAAGAACAACAAAATGTGCAAACAAAGAAACACGTAAGAGAAAATGTATAGATAAAGCAAATGATAAATGAAAAACCTTCAGAAGAAAAATTATGTTGAATGTAGTATATAATTTTGATAATCTAACATATTTTCTTAAATAAATAATAACAACAAAAGTAAAATAATTATTTGTATAAAACAAAGGCAGAAATATTTTTTTTAATTAACAGACAATATGAGGAAAGCAGGACTCCCCAAAAGTGAAAGACATGAAACAGAATTTGTCTCCCAGATTAAACAATTAATTTTATCTTTGGATAATAAAACAAGCAAACAAACAAACATAAAGGTCTCTATCATGAAAGAAAGGGGTAAAATACATCATTCCTCTCTTGCCCTCAATACTGACATAGCAAGAGTTTCAGTTTATTTTTGCTTCATCCTACCACCACGTTAACAACTAAAATGCATTTATAACTTTCATAGAAGAGCAGAAAAAAAAAACACTAGGTTACATTTGTTTTGCTATTTCTCTCCTGCCATTAAATGAGAAAGAACTGCAAAATTTAAAGTGCTGAAGCAATACATTATATTTTGAAGATTATATTAAACCATCTTTCCTTAGAGAACAAGCTTGACTAGGCTACTGCCAGAATGTCTCAGGACAAGAGGTAATCAGTTCCCTTTCAGATTCTGTAGTTTTCTGGGTGTGCGTGCCTGTGTGTGTGTTGCTATTGTTATGTTCTGCAGTGATTAGGTTGTCGTGGGCATTAAATACATTTTTCACATCAATAAACTGATGTGACCCAATAAAATCTGGCTTGAACCAAGGAAGCGGCAACATCTGTGAAAGATTAAAGTGAATGGCAGGAGTAGATGGTACACTAGCTAGTCAAAGAGTCACAGCGTAAATCCATTCGGTTCAGGCCGTTTCTCTAAAGGCAACCACAAGGACAGAAGAAAAATTCCATATATGAAAAAATTATAAAGTAGCAAATAAAATATTAATACAGAAAAAGAAACATATTCATTGAACATCTATATATGAAAATACAAAATTATATGTAATTTTATACATCCATATGATATAATATGCATAATATTGATACATGTATGTGTGTATAAATGATTTTATAGAAATAAGCAAAATAAAGCTAAAGTTTGCTAAAGTTTGTTATGCTAAAATGTTCTAAAATTATACAGTATTTTGGGCAGCAAGATAAATTTCAGAACATCTTGTTTATACACTGAATTTATGGACATAAAATATATCAGAAAACAAACAAACAAAAATATTTGCAAAGCATTTGCTCCACAAGAAGCATCTCTAGGCTTTCACTTTCAAACCAAATAAATTAACAAGAAACTGACTTTCTCTCTGCCTTAAACAATTTTTAGAAGCTGGAAAAAAGAAAAAAAAAAAGTACCAACAGTTTAGAGATTAGACAACAAGTAGCACAGCTCAGTGATTTCTTGGAGAAAGTCACGAAATGAAGTGAGCCCCCAACTGTCTCTCTGTACTTTCCAGAAAGAATTTTCAAGACGTGGAGATGGCGTAACTTACACAAACCCAGCTCAGAACATTTCTAAGTTGAGACAAAGCGGAGTTCAGGGAGACCAGAGTCTAGAACTCACTGTACAGAAAACTCTAAAGTTGAGAGCTTCAAATGACAGGAGCCCAGGGCACCTGCAGAATCTGTGGCTGAGTATTTAAGCATGTGAGCCAGGAATGACCAAGGCCAGGAAAAGAACCCCTGGGAAAAGGCAAGAGGAACAGCTTCAAAAGCTTACAAGGTGCTGAGACTATTTCGTGTACATAAAACCAGAGGAAAAAAAAAAAAAAAAAAAAAAAAAAACCCAAGTATAAGGAATTAAGTATTTCAAGGGGAGAAAGAGAAGTCCTTTGGGAAAATTATCCCTGTGCCAAATGTTGTCCTGAATCCACTTAACAAAGCCTAAAACACATCTTAAAATGATCAAACTATTTTCAGATAACCAATCATATCCTAGAACAAAGCCCCAACTAATTAGAGGAATTGAAAAAGAAGAAGAAAAAAAAATCTAACACCCAGCAGAATAAAAGACTCAATGTTTTAAAAAATTACCAAGGATTGAAAAAAGTAGGAAAATGCCACATATAAGGAGACAAATCAATTAATAGATAAAAGACTCCCAAATGACACTGATTATAGAATTAACAGGCAAGGTCAGTAAGTCAGCTATCTTAAAGAGAAGTCTGACAAGTTTGGAGTAGAGGCGTGTTGTGGAAAGACTGCTGTCTGACAGGAGATGGAAATTTAGTAAGAGTAGATACAAGATTAGGAAACCATGAAATAATCTAGATAAGAGATGGCATTGATTTGCATGGAGCAATAGGAAAAGGAGTAGTAAGAAATAGAACGTGGCTGTATTTTGAAGATAAAAATGACATGATATTTTGTCAAATTGTGAGATATCAGAGAACTAGCAAAGTAAGGAGCTAGGTGGGCATGTTTTGGGCCTGAACAATGGTAAGAATGGAATTTTCGTTTACTGATGGGAGAAATCTGTGGGCAGAGGATTCCATGTGTGTGAAGCAAGAACGGGTATGTCAGAAAAGACTTTGCTTTGGACAGCGTAAGTTTGAGGTGCCAATTAAATATCTAAAAAGACAATTAATAGGCAGGTGGATATATGGATATTGAGTTGAGTCAAGAGGTCTGCACTGGAGATATGCATTTATTAGTAGTCAATATATAAACAGCAATTTAATATGCTAAATTCCTTATATGCAATATCATCTTTTCATTACTAAAGTGCATGTCCAAGCCTATGATTCATTACAATAAAAAATGTGCAATTTGAATACATTTCAAGATACGAATTCATATCACTGAAGCCAGAGGAACATGTTTTGATAATAAATAGCATTCCAATATAGGTAATAAGTATTGAAAATAAGTATGAAAAGTAAGTATTGGATTGGAAATATAACAAATGTAGTTAAGTTAAGAGAATGAGATTTTCAGCCTAGAGAATAAACAAACGGATTCATGCTTTTCAAATAGAATAAAAATGCAGTAGAGGAATCCCAAGGAAATAGAATGGAAGTTAACGACGGAAAGTAGAGGAAGGAACATTTCAGAATATGAAAAAGAAAATCTCTGAGAGATATATGAAGGGCTACTATTTTATGAACTAGACCTGAAGATACGGTTTGAAGTGCCTGTTTTCCAAATTTAAAAACCAAGCTGTCAGTGTAGGCACTGCAGTTTTCACTGTGAGGGATTCTTTCCTTTGGGTAAAGAGATATTTTATGCAATACTTTTTAAAATTGTAAATAATCTTAAGTAAATGAATTATTCTAGCAGTAACATTTTATCTTTATGAGATTGACAGGGATTAAGAAAGCAATTACCTTCTAGGCCATGCGGGGAAAATCTTCTGAAAAGGTACTTTGTTTAGTAGCAGGAGAAAAGTGTGTTTGGAGTCATTAAAAGGAGCAGAGTGGCAATAGATCATGAACTGGGGAAGATAATGGCCCTGAGAGAATGAAAATAAGAAGAGTTTAAAGATCAATTGTTCCTTCTTTATAAATTTGCTTACCCGGGGAATAAATACAAAAGGTTCTGGAAATCTAACTCAGTTTGTCTGAGTATGTACACTATATTTTTTGAAAATTGAGACGCTTTTATAAATGAGAGGTAAAAATCATTGAATGCTATAAACTACACAACCAGTGGTTGCTTGTTTTAGGTAAAAGAAAAAGCTCTTTTTAAACATAGTATTTGTAATAATAAAAATTTAATTTTTTTTCTCACAAAGCAAACAAAAATTAGCTAGGAATTTGAGTATTCTAATGGTGATGTTGTCATGGAGTACTTATCAATAATTACATAATACTACTTGTGTTTTTATTAGCCAGAGGTCATTCAAGAGCCAGGTAGGGCCAGTAGAAGAGGTTCACACCTGTAATCCCAGCACTTTGGGAGGCCAATGCGGGAGGATCACCTGAGCCCAGGAGGTCGGTTGAGCTTGCAGTAAACTCTGACTGTACCTTTACACTCCAGCCTTGGCTGCAGAGCAACACCTTGTCTCAAAAAATAAACAAACAAAAATAAAATAAATAAAATTAAAAGGGACAAATAGGAAGAGCATTCTTGGTGGGAGTGGGCTTTGAATGGGGTCATGCTGTTATTGTTCTTGATCCATATTTCTTACTGATAAAGACAGAAAAAAGAATTGTCTAGGTCCTAACAGAACTCCAAGTCACACAGATATTAAATGAATGGAAACAGGAGGAAGAGTCAACCGAAAATGGTGGATAAGAGAAATACTAGATGAGTGGATGTCAGAATCCAAATAGGAGATAGTGATAATATATTTTATTGGTATCTTCTTTTTTTTTTTTTTTTTCCATTAGAGATGGAGTTTTACTCTGTTGCCTAGGCTGGTCTCGAACTGCTGGGCTCAAGCAACCTTCCTGCCTCAGTTTTCCATAGTGCTGGGATTACAGGTCTGATTCATTGGTACCTTTGAATAAGAGTTTCAGTGGAGTGAGAGGAGCCAGAACACTTATCTTGCCTTGAGGAATGCATAGTGTAGGAAAAGGTAGGAAACCATCCATACAGTAAACTCAGGAGTGTTTTGTCTGTGGAAGGAGAACGTAGTAGCTATGGGTAGCATCCAGGCAAGTCCACATTGTGATGGAAACCATATGACAGAGTGAGCCGATGACAGAAATATGAGCAAATCAAATTTCTGGTGAGAAATGTTTGGAACAAAAAGAAAAACACCAAATCTAAGGAAAAAAAAAAAAAAGAAGCATAATGAATGGTGCCTGGGGACCTAAAGAGGTAAAAAGGATGGAAACGAGAATCATGTGAAGGTTTAGGAGCCCACAGAGGAGAGATTCTGCTCCTTTGTAACAGGAAAGAAAGTATAAAATTAATTGAAGAATGTGTTTAAGTGTGGTTGCTGAATTTGAGGACCTTCTCATATGTAGATTTATTTTTTGAGCTTGTAATTAAGAATTAGACATGAGGACAATTAAGATTGTTTAAAATAATTTGCCTATCTGCCTGAACTTTCTCATATCTGTCCAGATTGCATAATTTTACTAAACCTCAAATAAATTCTTCAGAAACAATAATCTTTACATTATAAAACTATAACATCATAATTTTATTAAAGAAAACAGGGTAAGCACTACACACATGAACGTATACATCTGTCTCTATGTTGATATACATATCTATGCATCTATATATTTCTATTGCTCTCTCTATTTCTATTCATACTTCTATACTTTTCTTGAGTGCTTGGATTCTAGTTTTGATACCTCACACAGCCCATCTCCAGCTTCTCTATGATTCTGGCTATCCCAACATTTTATGCATTTCAGTCCCCAAATTATAATCCTAAAGCAAAATCATAATCGGATTACAAAAATCATGCTGTTTAAGAAAAATATTCCTGAGAATCCTACTAAGTAGTATCTCGTCCCAATTTGCTTTTATTTCTTTTCTTTTTATTTTTTTCTTTCTTTCTTTTTTTTTTTTTGAGACGGAGTGATTCTCTGTCGCCCAGGCTGGAGTGAGTGGCGGGATCTCGGCTCACTGCAAGCTCCGCCTCCCGGGTTCCCGCCATTCTCCTGCCTCAGCCTCCGGAGTAGCTGGGACTACAGGCCTTGCCACCACGCCAGGCAAATTTTTTTTTTTTAAAGAGGCCGAGTTTCACCATGTTAGCCAGGATGGTCTCGATCTCCCGACCTCGTGATCCGCCCTCTTCGGCCTCCCAAAGTGCTGGGATTACAGGCGTGAGCCACCGCGCCCGGCCAATTTCCTTTTGTATCTGTAATACTCTCTACCTACCTGCCCAGTCACTCTTGTTCTTTTGAGACTTGGTTGATGCTAACTGTTCTCTTGCTCCAAGAGGAACAGCCTTCAGTTGTTCTACAAATTAAATACATCAATATTTCTGTAATATTGAACTTCCTTATATCAACAGCAAAATAGCCACTAGTTCACATGAGAAAACTTAATTAAAAATCCAGACCAAGGTAATATAATATAGCAAATCTGATGTGTGGCGGGGATTGCCTTGGTTCCTTCCCCTGCACTTTTTTTTATGTCAACAGTCCTTGAGTAAATCCAACAGGATATAACAGCTAGGTAAAAACTGTACTCTTTTTTTTTTCTTTTTTTTTTTGAGACAGAGTCTCAGTGTGTCAACGAGGCCAAGTGCAGTGGCATCATCTCAGTTCACTGCAACTTCTGCCTCCCAGTTCCAAGCAATTCTTGTGCCTCAGCCTCCCACATAGCTGGGTAGCTGGGACTACAAGGCGTACACCACCACGACCTGCCAGTTTTTTTTAATTTTTGGTAGAGACAGGGTTTCACTATGTTGGTCCGGATGGTAAAAAACAAAACAAAACAAAACAACAGTCCAGATAAACTCCCTCACCTCCTTTGCATAATAATAGATGGCTGCCTCTAAGATCCTCACTAACAGATCTTTAGTTTATAACCCATCCAAACTTCACCCCCATTTTTTTCTCGCATCACAACAGCTAAGATGGCTGTAACCTTCCCTCCTTGTGAGGATAGCTTTTACTCTATTAGAATGCTATTTATTATCAAAACATTTTCCTCTGACTTCAATGCACAAATACATATCCTCTGGAGGTAGTAGTCTAGAAAATGTAACACACAGAAAATGCCATTTGTAAGTCCTATTATCTTATTTTTTAATTAAATTTATGTTGCTGCATAACAACTTACCACAAATTTAACAGCTAAAAGCAACACACATTTATTATTTCACAGTTTGATTGTGGCAGAAGCATGGATACAGCTAAGCTAGCTCTTCTGCTCGCTGTCTCTCAAGGCTAAAATCAAGGTGTCGGCTGGACTGCATTGCCAAATAGAAGTTTGCCTGGAGAAGGCTCTACTGCCAAGTTTACCTGTTTACCTGACTGTTGGCAGGAATCATTTTCTTGTGACTATAGCGTTTATGTCAGCTTGTTTTTTTCAAGGCCAGTGTCAGGAAAGCCTGTACTGCTTTCAATTCTGACCTCTTTAGCAGGGGGTTCTATCTCATTTACATTTTCATCTGATTAAATCAGACCCACCCGGGATAATGTCGCTTTGGTTTAAGTCAAATCAACAGACTTTGGACCTTCATTACACCTGACAAATTGTATCAGTTTTGCCATATAAGGTAACATAATGAGAGGAGTGGAAGTCCAGCATAGTCATAGATCCTACCCTCATCAAAGGGAGGGGTTATGTAAGATGTGTATGCCTAGGGATGGGGGTCTTTCAGGACATCTTAGAATTCTATTACCATCTTCAGGAATTGCAGCAGTCATTGGATCAACCTTCATGCAAGCAACAAAATATTCCTAGTGGAGATTTGACTATATTGCTAATTGTATTAGTTTGTTTTCGTACCACCATAAAGAAATATCCTAGACGGGATAATTCATAAAGAAAAGAGGTTTAATTGACTCACAGTTCCACATGGCTGGAGATACCTCAGGAAACTTACAATCATGGTGGAAGTCCAAGGGGAAGCAAGGCATGTCTTACATGGCAGCAGGAGAGACAGACAAAGAAGGAGAGAAAGTGGGAAGCGTCAGACACTTAGCAAACAGCCAGATATCCTGGGAACTCACTCATTATTACAAGAACAGCATGGGGGAAACCTGCCACATGATCCAGTCACCTCCCACCATGCTCCTTCCTTGACAAGTGGGGATTATAATTCAGATTACAATTGGAGATGTGATTTGGGTGGGACACAGAGCCAAACCATATCACTAATAACTTTTATATCTGCTCTATATTATTAAGAATAACTCTAGTATTAGGAAGGGTTGGCTGGATGCAGTGACTCACTCCTGTAATCCCAGCACTTTGAGAGGCCGTGTTGGGCAGATCACCTGAGGTCAGGAGTTCAAGACCAGACTGGCCAACATGGTGAAACCCCATCTCCACTAAAAATACAAAAATGAGCCAGGCGCAGTGGCACACACCTGAAATTCCAGCTACTCGGGAGGCTAAGGCAGGAGAATCACTTGAACCTGGGAGACAGAGGCTGTAGTGAGCCGAGATCGTGCCACTGCACTCCAGCCTGGTGACAGAGTAAGACTCTGTCTCAAACCAAAAAAAAAAAAAAGAAAGAAAGGGTTAAGAACACAGAGTCCAAAAACAACTGCTTCCCGAAAGGTTATATAACACATGTTGGATATGGGTAACATTATCTAGTGGAATTTTATTTTCTGATTGATTTAGGTATGACAAACTCCTGTGTGTTGCTAAGCAGCATGTAAACCAGGTATAAACCATTCAAGTGTAAGTCAATGGTCTTCTGGTTTATTATTATTATTATTTAATAGTTCATCCTTTGAAAATTTACAACTAATGAAATAAATATTTGAGTGTTTTTCAGCACAATTTTTTGAGTATCTACTGATGAATTCTCAGCTGTGTTTTCAGAAAGTAAATATGACCCACTGCTTTCAAAATACATTTTAAAATGTAATCATGCCAGCTATAAATATGTGAATTATGATTTTATTCCAATTGTTTTGTAGCTACTTGAGGTTTTCATTATTAGTATGTTCATATTATATTCTTACAGAAATAGGATACAATATTATTGTTTTACTAAGATATTTTAGAAAGCGATTAAGTCATCTTTGAAGCACCAGGGCATAAGGACACATCATTGCAAATGTGAGAGAAAATAAAATTATCTCTGTATTGTTGTGTTTAACTTGTTCTAAAACAAAACTACAAAATTACGTTTTCCTTATATTATTATAACTTGCAAAAATTCACTGACCCAGTAAACAATGATCATCCAAAGATACAGATATGATAGTGCTTATCTGTGAGTTAGTTGTTAAACATTCTTTATTGCGGTAGCAACATCCAGTTCTCCTTTGATGAATGACCCCTCTGTGCTCAGTTGACATGGGACAAATGAAGCAAATCCTGGATTGGGAAGAGCCCCCTACCTGGCTGATAAATGTACTTTTTTCTCTGGCAACTATAATTGATTCCTGAGTGGTCATTTGGTCCAAATGGGTTAGAGAGCAAATGATATTCATCGCTCATATATTTTGGAATAAACTGATGCCCCTAACTCATGGTGGAGATAGGCTAAGTCATGGCCCTCTAAAAGATGCATCCAAGTCCTAACCTCTGGTGCCGTGAATGTACTCTCATTTGGAAATTGTGTCTTTGTAGATGTAATTAGGCTAAGAATCTGGAGAGGAAACCATTCTGCATTTAGGGTAGACACTGAATCCAATAACTGATGTCCTCAGAATGGAGAGTTCGAGTCAAAGATAGAGAAGAGAAGGCTGTTGAGGCTGAGGTGGAAATTGAGGTAATGCATCTACCAACCTAGGACATCCAAGCAAAGAGAGAAGCATGGGACAGATTCTCCCTCAATGCCTGCAACAACAACAACAACAACAACAACAACAACAACAAAAGCCACACCTTGATTTTGGACCTCTGTTCCACACATTGTGAGAGAATAAATTTCTATCACTTTAAGCCTCTGAGTTTGTGGTAATTTATTATGGTAGGCCTAGGGTAACTAGTACAGACTGCTTTGCTAGTCCATTAGAATGAAAAAAAACAAATTTCTTCTGGCATTTTTTTCTACCAAGTAAAACATTCATGATAAAGAAACTAACGTGAAGGAAGGAAGAGATAGAAGGCGAAAATATTGACTCCTAATATCATGACAACATCTCTGTTTTACAATAGCTGAAGTCTATCTACCCTGGGCTGTATTAAGCCATATTGATTTAGATTTCTTTTACATGCAACCAAGAACCTTGATTAATGAAGATAGAAATGTTTGAACAAGAGTTGTAAAGGTTAGGTGTGATTTGGGAGTGTTTATTGACCAATATCCAATTAGTTACATATAAAAGAAAGTCTAAATTTCATAGGTTCATTGACTTCAATACATTTAAAAATAATTTGTTGCATGATTATATTTATACAACACATTGATATCAGCTAAGCCTTCTAGGGGGGTGATTCTTCTATTCTCCCCCATTAATTCATTAATTCATTCATTCATCCATGTATTTAAGTATGTTAGTTTTTAAACATTTGCTGACTTTCTGACACTGTAAAATACCCCAGGCATATCATATATTTTCTGTCCCAGTCCTAGTATTAACTTTTTTCTGCAAAGAGCTCTGGATCCTTTTACAGGAGAACATTATTAGAAATCAAGGTACTGGTTGCCACTGGGTTATTATTGCTTCTAGGATCTCAGCCGACCGAGCAAGGAAATATATGCATATACTAATGACTGTCTAAATATATGTCTAGAAATTTTAATGAAACCATCTGTGCTTTTATTAAACTAAATATGAGTTCATATTGATGTCTCCAATAACACATGGATCGTTCTAGTTATTGCTTATCTATAACCTCCCACTGCAATGGTGAAAATCCTGATTCACACAAACCACTTTCATTTACTTTATTCAATTACATTACACACATACAGGAAATTCAGAATTGTGAGCCCATACTTTTGTAGGAAGCAACTTGATCAACTAGAGTACAGTGTTTATGTATAGCTCATTTTGCCTCAGTTTTACAGGCTCTACTCATTGGTAAATTATTTACATTCTTACTGTTCTTCCTGCCTGCTCCATTCAGGTTGGTTCATTCATTTATAATAAGTTTGACTTGGCCGGGAGCAGTGGCTCATGCCTGTAATCCTGGGAGACCGAGGCAGGCGGATCACCTGAGGTTGGGAGTTTGAGACCACCTGACCAACGTAGAGAAACCCTGTCTCTACTGAAAATGCAAAATTAGCCAGGTGTGGTGGTACATGCCTCTAATCCCAGCCACTCAGGAGGCTGAGGCAGGAAAATCGCTTGAACCCGGGAGGCGGAAGTTGTAGTGAGATCGCGCCATTGCACTCCAGCCTGGACAACAAGAGTGAAAGCGAAACTCCATGTCAAAAAAGAAAAAAAAAAAAAAAAAGACTCTTTTCTCACATTTTGCATTCAATTTGGGGATCTTGAAAACTTATGAATGAATTTTTTAAAATTTGCATATATTAAGGCACACTCTGTGCCCTAAAGTTGAAAGTGTTTGACAAATGCAGTGTGTTATCTTTCATTTGCACTATCATACAGAATAGTTTCACCGTCTCCCTCCCTGAACCACTGACAACCAACCAGTATCTTTTTTTTTTCTTTGGACTTGGCAGCATTCAACATTAGTCGCAGAGGAGATGTGTATTTTCTGCCCCTTCAGTTCCTTTGTGTTTGTCACAGTGTGAGCATTTCTCTCAACATACAATTAAAGGTTAATATTTCCATATATCGATATTTCCAAAGCAGTCCAAGTCCTTTACCTCGCCATCAAACGAGGTCTATTCTAACCAACGCTGAAGGTAAAGAAATACCAAGACCTCAGAGAGTGGTTTTTAAAGAATTCTTAATGAAACTATTGTGATCAGCAAAGTTGACTCAGTGCTTTATATCTGAATGCCTCACAATATTTGATCCATTCTTCTTCTTGTATTTCTAACTCAGTTTCTCGTATTTTCTCTCAATCTCCTTGGCATATTCCTTCTGTCATTCAACAGTGGACATTCCAAAAGGCCAGTTCCTCTGGTGCTGCTGTTTTCCTCTTTCATTTTATTCCTTGAAACAGATCCATTTTGCCACGGTCAGCTCTCCTCCATATGTGTTTGGCCCTCATGTCTCCTCTGAGTTCTGGTTAAATTATCTTTGGCAATGTATTAGATGTTTCTACTCAGTAATTCACAGATATTATCAACAAAAAAGTCAGTTTTTTTGTTGTTGTTGTATGAAAGTAAACACTCCAGCCTTCCCCCAGCTTCACCAGTCTAATTCTCATCTGGTTCCCACTGTGGGATTGCTATTCCAGTTACGGCCACATTCACATTTCAATGTACTCCTTTTGCGTTGCTCTACAGTTTGTTCACATTTTTTTTTTCATTATTCTTCCTAAAATCTTTTGAGTATTTCTTCTTCTGTTTTTCAGATTCTTCTTCAAATTATACATCAGTCTCTTATTCAGGTCTAAATACAGCCAAGTCAGCCATTGCAAATTCCAAGAAGCCATTGATCAGCTTTACCATTATGATTTTTTAACTTTGTCAGCAATCTGGCTATACACTGAGTATTTTTTTTTATTTCACATTTATATTTTGACTAAAATTATTCACTATATAAAATAAAGTTTTTCTTTCCATCATAATTAAAACTGGTGGGTATCTGGTGACATTCTCTAATCCACAAGTAGTTCCCTTTGATGACAACACCCTAACTGTTTTAAACGTTAGACACGATGCATGCACACAAATAGTTTTCCTGTCCTACTTTTTTTTTTTTTTTGAAATATTGCAATTCTGAGCCAGAAAGCAGTCAATTAAGGCAGAGCAGAGATTTTTCTTGACTTCATTTACATGCATAAGATCACTATGTTTACAGTTGGAGTAGTATTTGCCCCAAAACATGCTTTTTCCATCCAAGTTACGGTATTATGTTGAGGTAAAACTTCTCTTAGACGCTGGCAACACTTTATTCATTGAGAAAGTCTTTATTAATTTTCATATTTTCTCTGTTTTTATGTCTTTTACTTGCAAAGTGGAGGAGCAAGATACAATTTTAAATTAAAAAATTTGCATAATTGTCAAATTCTCATTCATTCTGATTGGATGCTAATTCAGTCAGGAACTGAGTTTTATTCTTTGTCACCTCAGCATCTAGTTCAATGCCATATACATAATAAATGAAATGTATTTGATAAAGGAACAAATAGCTGTGAAATTTACTTTGAATTTACATTCCATTAAATAATTGTGTTAATTCTCTCAGGCAACATTCATTTTCCTTTTTGCTAAAGACCTTTACTTAGCAAATAATTTAACTGACACAAAATAGTGACTTTTCTGGTGAGAATTTCAGAAATTATGCAGTCAATTGTGGTTATTTGGAGCAAGTTAGTTGTATTTCTAAGGAAGCTGTATAGTACCCACTTTGTTACACATCTTTTCTATCTTATAAATCAATATTTTTTTTTCCAGATTCTGAACCGCTTCGATTGAGGCCATTAGAAAACTAAAATTTCTCAAAATTTTCTGTACTTTAAAAGCAGCTTACAGCTTTTTTTTTTTTTTTTTTTTTTTTTTTAATTACAGGTCTCACTCTGTCGCCCAGGCTGGAGTGCAGTGGCGCAATCTTGACTCACTGCAACCTCTGCCTCCCAGGTTCAAGAGATTCTCCTGCCTCTGCCTTCTGAGTAGCTGGGACTATAGGTGTGCTACAGGTGCGTGCCACCACACCCAGCTAATTTTTGTATTTTTAGTTGATTCGGGGTTTCACCATGTTGGCCAGTCTAGTTTCAAAGTCCTGGCCTCAAGTGATTCATCTGCTTCAGGCTCCCAAAGTTTTGGGATTACAGCCATGAGCCACCATGCCTGGCTATAAATAGTTTTCTTGTATAAAATAATTATAAAACTGTTGTTTCAATTATTGTAACTTTTTGTTTGCATTGCATAAAAATTTAAGCAAGATCAGAATGAAATATATATGTATTTTTCAAATTGCTAGAGTTTTTTCAAATGCTTAAACAAAATCCGACCTAGATTTTAGAATAATTATTATGTACAATGTTCCTCTAATTCATTAGAACTATAGAACTTGAAAAAAGAGAATTCTATGTTAAACTGACAAATAAAGGGCTTTCCTTGCAGCTGCATATAAAGTAATTAAAGTTACAGTGTTTTTTAAAAGATAGTTTCAGTTTCAAAAAATGTTGTTAGGCCGGGCGCGGTAGCTCAAGCCTGTAATCCCAGCACTTTAGGAGGCCAAGACGGGCGGATCACGAGGTCAGGAGATCGAGACCATCCTGGCTAACCCGGTGAAACTCCGTCTAAACTAGCCGGGCGAGGTGGCGGTCGCCTGTAGTCCCAGCTACTCCGGAGGCTGAGGCAGGAGAAGCCTGAACTCGGGAGGCGGAGCTTGTAGTGAGCTGAGATCCGGCCACTGCACTCCAGCCTGGGCGACAGAGCGAGACTCCGTCTCAAAAAAAAAAAAAAAAAATGTTGTTATCACCCAGTTCCTAAATATCCATTCAGTCATCCAAAATGATTGCCCTTGGTCTTTGCACTTTATTACATATTTAGTTGAAGATGGAGGATAGAATGTTTCCCCAATAGTTTTTAATTCATCATATTATAATTTGCTTTTGATCCATTTTTTATAAGTGATTGGAAGTAATCTTAGTAAAATATTCCATATATTCCATTTTAGTAAACATTTGATATTTGAAACTTCGCTGTGACAACATGTAATTTAAAGAAACTCATTTACATTATCTAAAACTATTACTCTTCTTAAAATGATAGACTGTGCTTTCAACGTAACTGCTTTTTAGAGGTATCTTCTGAATAACAATTTTTTTCCAGACACTTGCATTCGTGGTTTTGTCTTCCATCTCCATTTCAGTAAACTTATCTATATTTAATAATATTTTAAAGAGTCTGGTTATTTAACGAAAGTGAAAATACCTATTGCCCCATAGATGAAGCATTAGGGGTTTGTTTTTAACAGTGTTATCTGCAGTTTCTATGTGTGTGTGCATGTAGGAAAATTAAGGCTACTCCTTTGCAGTTGTTAGATATTTTCATATGAATGAAAGACATTTTCATGACATTGGTTAAATCATGAAAAGGCTTTTCTTTGGATTCTTCTCATTTCATAGTTTTAAGTTATGCTTACTATTTAGATGGTCTATGTAAAGAATATCAATTATCCATTTAAAAAAAATTTTCATATTCACAGTGAAATAACGATATTCACACAGGTGATTCCAGAACAATCCACAGACCATTCTTGTGTATTTACTAGTTTTTGACAAATACAGTCAACTCTTTGTTTTAAATATGCAATCCTTCTAAGGTAAGTGCAGTGCTGAGCCCATTAAGTGTTTTCATATTTATTTTTTGACTGGAACTTTGAGATTTATGATAGGAAAGGATTCAAGTTCCTTATGAAATCTTTGGGAATATACAGAAGAGTAACTCTTCGTATTTTTTTTTTTAAATTTTCAAATATTATTGCAATGAAATAGAGAGAACTTCCACTTCTAAAAAGGATGTCAGACAGCTATAGCCCACCAATATTTCTACAGTATCAATTAAAATAAACTGGACAAATTAGAACTACAGAACTATACAGAGCTCTACAGAACTATAGTTACGGAACTTACAGTTATAGTCCTGCTGTCTTTATTAACAACATTTAAATTTTCTAGTAGAATTCAGTAACTCTGTTGTTAGAAAATTTCAATGTGAATGTTTCTGAAATTCCTCCTTGAATAATAAACAGTTGAAAAGCATGCACTGGGTTTATAAGCCACTTGTATCTCTTTCATCACTTTATAGTCTTTGAGGCCTAGAATATTTTACACACAATTAGTAGTGAATAAATCTTTATGAAACTAATTAATTAAATATAATTAATTCTGGGTGATTTGATATAATTAAATGATGACAAATACAGAATAATTACTTTGAAGATAATTGAGACAGTTAAAAATAAATTTGAAATAAAAGGCACTGATAACGTACCATGGAGATTTAAGTAAAGTTCAAGAGAAGCAGACTAACAACTTGTCCACGCATTAAAATGAAGAGAGGCTGTTAGCCAGAATTTCAAATCATGCAGGGGGTTTTGTCAACTGTAACTTATCTCTTTTTATGGACTGATGTTGTGATCTAAGGAACAGGTAAAATTTGGAACAACAGACATAATTTCAAGAGAAACAGTTTCAAAAGAAGTCCAACCTTTGGCCTCACATGTGGAATTTTATACCTTAGCTCCTTGTACTTTACGGTACAGTTCCTCTCTGTTGGAATTTCAACAGCCAAGGCAACTTGAACCAAAGTTTACTGGACTCTCCCTAAATATTGTAACCGAGTTTCTTAGCAGTAGAATTATATAAAAGTAAAACAAACAAATACTGGCAAGAATTTGTGACTAGTATTAGTAATGTTAATGAAGGAAAAAAACATAAAACTGTTTTTGAAAAGCCAATATGCTACATAAAATTATATGTACTGTACCTCAAGGGTGATGTTTGAAATACCCAGCTGTGATAATTTTGTCAATATGTAAAGTAATTAACTACAACTGTAAACTGAAGCATCTATTTTAGTAGTGTTAATGATATTTGTAATTCTTCCTAAAGTGTCATGCCAGGACTAACAAGTACTTCATAAAATGCATACTCTACTTCTCATTTCCTGCTGCTTGGCAAAGAAATCATACTGCATCCAAAAGAAGTAGTGTAGGGAATCTCTTAGGATTGAATTTTCATGCTAAAGAGTATGAAGACAAAACACTGGCCCTTCCTCTATTTAAAATTCAAGTCATTTTAATATAAAGCATTAGGACTGCATCTGAGATCAGAGATTTTCTAAGTGATAACATTTAATTTGAAATAATTTATAGTAAAGTATTATCAATCCATTAGACTTTGGAAGCAAAGCCTTAAGTCTTGGACATAATTCACCAAATACTGGAGTGAGGAGGGATTTAAACAAGGACAATATATAATTCTGCTTATAATTCTAGACTAAATAGATGAAGCACAGCTGGACTTAGGACCAAACTCTCACTAAATATTGGGAAACATAGGAAACCTCTGGCTAATCTCCAGGTGGCACAGTAAATTTGCTTTGTTGCCCACCAAATGTATCTTCAACCAGCATCTAGATTCTTCACATGAACAGAACTTTTCAGATGTCCTTGAAAAGTCACCAAGTACTAGAGTAAATCTTTGCCTAGACTCTGATTGTTTTGTAAATGAAATTTTGCTTTTCTCTTAAGATAATTCTAGGCACCAAAGCCTCTACCTTAAACTGGTATATTTGCAAACAAATCTCTATGAATTGATGTCATACTATGCAAGGGTACAGCATACTGTACTACCCTATACTATACTAAACATGCTAAACTTACTGAACTATACTATAAAGACATCACCATCTTCTGGAAATATTTATTGCTTTCACATAAATCCCAGCTCATCTGTCTTGCCACTACAAATTCATATAATTTCTGGGCCATGAAAAATTTCTTTTCTAATTTGACTTTATTATAACTTTACTAATGGGATCATTTTTATTATTTACAAAGGAAGATATTTTAAACTTTTCCTCCTTATATACTACAATAGATCACTATTCTCAGTCTGAATGAAGGTTTTGATAAAATACTTAAAACAGTTCGTTAGTCATAACAATAGAAAGTTGGTTCTGTCTGAAACAAGAAACAAAAATGTTCTTTGCATTGTTTGCAAAAGAATTACATAAACGATCATCTGAAATGCTAATAAATCATGTAAAAATAATAGATGGTGTAAAGTTTTCAAAAACAAAGAATACTCTCTATTACCTTATGGGGGGAAACCCTTCCTGCCTGAAAAAATAAGTGCTAAAATTGTAATTGTAAGTGGATTGAGGAGACTTTTTGTTAAATAGAGAATTAATACCTAATTCAGTTTCAGTCCATGAGTTTTGTGTGTTCTGTAAAATATTTTTTTATTTTAGAAGGCCTCTAATTTTTTTTTTTTTGGTTTCTGACAATGAAATGTTAAGTCTCCCCTATATCAAAACATCTTATGCAAAATATGACACATCATCTTCTGAAGTGGAAATTCGTGTAAATTTACATTTTAGTAAGGATCATGACTCATTCAACATACTTTTGTCACCTGATGCTTTAAAATGGTTGCTGGAAGCACTGTTGAAAAATAGGCAGCTCTGATTAATTAAACCTATGAAAAGATTAATAATATCTCTAAAGGTACCACTAAAAGGGTCTTTTTCCATTATTTTAACTTTCTCATTTAAGATATAACCAGGCTGGGCAAGGTGGCTCACGCCTGTAACCTCAGTCTTTTTTTTTTTTTATTTTTTTTTTGAGACAGACTCTCCCTCTGTCACCAGACTGGAGTGCAGTGGTGCAATCTCGGCTCACTGCAACCTCTGCCTCCCAGGTTCAAGTGACTCTCTTGCCTCAGCCTCCCAAATAGCTGGGACTACAGGTGCCCACCAGCACACCTGGCAAATGTTTTTGTATTTACCTCCTGTAAAAATATGAACTTTTTTTTAGGTTCATATACTTTATGTTAGGCTGCTGGTTATTTTCTTGTATTTGATAACTTCTTTAAATGTTTTTCACAAAAATAAGCTATTGTATGCCATACATTTTGTTTAAAATTTTTCTAGTTTTCTTTTTGCTCTTTGAAATTGCTTCTCATACATATATTTTTTATCATGACTTTAAAATTTTTTCCCATCATCAGTTATAATTTATTGATTTATCCTGCTTATTGTATTATGCTTACAAAGCTTATAAATATTTTCTTACTGAAATAATCTTTTAAATTTACTTTCATTAGACAGATCTATTTTGTTTGGCCGTTTATTTTTATCTGTAGAACCAGGTATGGACATATATGTATTTTTCCCAGGTATGGACATATATGCATTTTTCCCAGGTATGGACATATATGCATTTTTCCCCATGTGGCTATGTAGTATTCTTGATTGTACCTAGTACACATTTTTTATAATCCATGTTTCCTTTAATAATTTGAAATTCTATATATATATTTGTCTATTTCTTGACTTTCTCTCTGCTTCTGCTGAAATGTCTATGTACAATATATCATTTGAATTACTATAGTTTTATAGTTTATTAGACATCACAGATAAAGCATACTGATATGTATTACTTAGATTTTCCAAAAATCTTCTGATATTTTTAATTTTTTTGCATTTTCTATCTGAACCTTAAGAGAGCGTGCAGCATTTCAAAGGAAAATCAGATTTTTTTTTTTATAGAAGCCATAATAAATTCGTAAATGGATATTTGATATTTTTATAATTTTGATACATTTCAACACTATTGTTATAATATTGACACTTACTATTGAATAACAGATACCTTATTTTTCTTATTAATATTTTAAATATTTTCTTAAAGTGATTATCCGTATTTCTTTATAAGAAACATTACTGAAGCAGAGACTGAGTAAAATAGGTATCACAGCTTCCCAACATCTTCCTCCTCCATCTCTTCCTCCCGCTTCTCCTCCTTTTCCTCCTCCACTTCCTTCACCTCCTCCCATTTGGTGAATCCACATGGAAATCAGACATTAAGGCTTGGGGAAAAACAGGGTAGAAAACGATAGACAATTAGTCTAAAGAATCAAATGAGAAAAACGTAACTATCATTTAAAAAAGAAAAGGGTTTTGCTTTTTACAATGATCAGTTTATTTCCATTTCAGTTTAGATTTTATTCGTAGCAGTTTCCATGGACCATGCCCACCACTGTCATCTCAAAGAATTTTTATCCCATTTGCTACTTCAAATATATTACATATTGGTTCTTCACTGTGTCAAATTTTTTTTTTCACTTGAACTTTGTAGATTTATCTTGTTCCTTTACAACAGCGTTTTTCTTTAATATGTATCAACCAATTTTGATTGTTTTTTTTTTCCAAAATGTCATATCCTCATTGTCAGTAGATTGGTGGGTCATGCTCTTTTTATGCAGAATTATTTCCTTAATATTTACTTCAAAATGATACGATTTCCTCTTGGGCTCTGTTTTGATGAACACAGTAAGGGAAATTATCCAAAGCAAAGCTGTCGATTGTCAGGAAGACCCCTAATGCACAGTGTAACTCATGAGGTGCATCGCAGTTGCAATTTGTTTGGAGGTTTTCCTTGTTTCTTTTTATTTTCAATAAATAGGAAATGCTGATCTCTGCAGTGCTTCTTATTCATTCAATAGCTTCCCATCCTGCACAGGGTTACAAGGGTGGTATGCCTGAAATTTCTTCACCCACTTCCCCACAGCCTACCTTTCTCATTATTCTTCAATGTCAGAGGGCTTTCATCAGGCCCACGCATTACTTTTGCACCTTAATGTTATAGCTCTAAATAAACTAATTAGTTTTTTTTTCCCACAATCTTAGAGAAATCTCTGCTCTGCTGGTTCTGTCCATGTGCAGAATAAGCAGGCATGTTCTTGTGTTCTACCTCAAAAATTTCTATCTTTTTTTTTAAAAAAAAGATAGATATGGCATGATTTTTACAGTTACATCAGTATTCTAATATTGTCAAGGATGGTGGATGTTATACTTTCTAGTTTTCCTTATTGTTTTCAATTTTTTTCACAATGGAAAAACAGGTAAAAGCGATTTATACTTCACCATTTTATATTTCAGTGTTATGCACTTCCAGGTTTGCATGTGCATGAATGTGTGTGTGTGTGTGTGTGCATGATTATTTTGCTGTTTGACTAGTTTTAACATGTGATGCTTGCGATTTATTTTTTAGTTTTAATTTTCTAGTCTGATCTTGAAATTAGTAGGAGTCAAGTAGGTAACTTTAGGTTTTCCAGTGAAAAATAAGCAAAATCAAATAAGCTGTATGCTGTCATATATTTGTAAAATGTACATAATTACCCCATCTATAGTATTAATCAGCTGCTTGAAGTTGGACGAGGTGGGCAGATAATGTGTTGTTTTGGCTTGTAGGTTTCTGGATCAGAAGGAGCTATATTTCAACCTCACTGAAATAATGAGATCCTGGACTTTGAGTCTGATGATTTGATGGAATGATGATTTGGGGGAGTCTTCATAGGTGGTAAGTGCACTTTTAATTTGTGTAACACTTGAAGAGTTCTGACTGAAAGGGCAGAATTTGGGAGATTGCATAGTTTTGGTAGATTGCATTTTTTTTCACCCTAGACCGAATATTTTTTTCTCTTACAATTTGCGGTCCTCTATTATATTTGCAACATAAAATCTAGTGGAGCTAGAGTGTATTTCCTCATCACATTAATCCTGGGCTTGGCCATGTGACTTTGTTGACTAATGCCAAGTGAATACAATGACAGATGTCACTTACTAGCTTAGGTCTCTGATAGGTAATAAGTAAAAGCACTTTCTCGTGCTTCTGTTGTCGCTATGGGAAAAATGTGTCCCAAATATCCCAATGGTACCAGAATATTAAGGGGTGTAAGGAGACAAGTTATGGCAGTTTACCAGGATATCTGGAGCAGAGCTGATCAGCTGACCACCATTGAGAGCAAGTGATACATGACTGTTGTTGCATACAACTGAGTTTTGGGTGTTTTTTTTTGTTTTTTTGTTTTAAATATAGTATTATTGTGGCAGTAACTGACTGGAAATAGATTAACTTAATATCCATATGGAAAAGGAGTTATCATGATTTTACCCCACACTATATACAATAAACAATTACAAATAAAATGTAATACAATTTTGGAAGGAATTATAGGAGATTATGTACTTGGAATAGGCGATACGTGGCCATCAAATACATGCACAAGAATTTTCATAGCAGCAATGTTTATATGAGTCAAAACTAGAAATTACCCAAATGCACATTAAGAGTGGGATCCATATCATTTTCCTGAAAGTATATTTACCTCTTCAGTAATGTATTATTTAAGCTTACTGTCAAAAGACATCTAAAATTAAATTTATTTTGTGTAAAGTGGTTCAATCTAAAAAGTGCAAAAACAGTAGGATGCATAAATAAATAATTTGCTATCTATCCATTTACAATGTATAGACCCATTTAAAATACAATTTAGCATGTGGGTAATGAGAATTAATGGATGGCATACAACTACATGTAACAGTGTAGATGATTTAATGCACAATTTTTTTTATTCACTATGCTTCTATCTAAATAAAATTCAGAAGCCAATAACATAATCTACAGTGTTAGAGGTTAGAATGTTGTGTGCCCTTCATGGAAATCAGTGATGAAAGATGGCATCAGAAAACTTTTTCACATGCTGGTAATGATCTCTTTCTTGATATGATGAATACTGATAATATGCGTAGGTTTCATTAAGCTTTATACTTAAGATTCAGTCATGTATTTGGATGTGTACAATACTTCAGTAAAAATATTCTATAAGTTTATGGGAAAAAATTAATGAAAGAGCCACAAATCAAATCATATGTAAGAAAAGTAAAATCTAATGTCATTACCTCAAAAATTGTTAATGTTAATTCTTATCAAATTTATAATATTTATTGTTCCATTTTTAAATACGTACACATGTTTTTAACTGAGGTGGAAAATGAGGTCTTCTAATTTCTATATTTTTCATAGCTAATAAATCCAGGTAATTGTCATATACTACATAATTTTGATTTTATATTTCTCATTAGATTTTATGCCACAAATTGTGAATTTTAGGCATAGGCTGTTAAGGTAACATTTCTGGGCTAGGCGCGGTGGCTGAAGCCTGTAATCCCAGCCCTTTGGGAGGCCAAGGTGGGCAGATCACTTGAGGTCAGGAGTTCGAGACCAGCCTGACCAACATGGTGAAACCCCCCTCTCTACTAAAAATACAAAAATTAGCTGGGCATAGTGGCTGATGCCTGTAATCCCAGCTACTAGGGAAGCTGAGGCAGGAGAATCACTTGAACCTGGAGACAGAGATTGCAATGAGCCGAGATCGTGCCATTGCACTCCAGCCTGGGCGACAAGAGTGAAACTCCATCTCAAAACAAACAAAACCAAACAAACAAGCATTTTTGTTCATCCATCAGATTATTGAATCGTTCACAATAATGTTAGCTATAGGTTTTATATAATTACAAGTATATATTGTGTTAGAGCAATGCTGTATATGGGTAATAACAATGATCCAAAAGATGAAAGACAATTAGCATAACTGCTTCTGAGTAAAACTTTCCCATGACTAATTTCAGGAATGTGAGGTTCAAATATGTACACTTTAATGTTGTATTCTTATAAATCACTATCTACAATGCAGCCTTCGAAAAACTACACTTGAAATTCTACCAGGTTAGACTTTTAATGACAGAATTTTAACAAAATAAAATATTTATGTTTTGAAGCATAAGTAGTGAAAACTACTTTAAGAAACCCCACATTTTGGAAACATTTTTTTTTCCATCTTGTGATTTCTTTGTTTTGCTTTGTTATCAGTTGGTTGGAAATGGTGGTGGTGGTTGTCTAATTGTGACACCATTTGTTATCTCAAATGATAGTACAGAAAGAATACTTTTCAGTCTTGTAAAACTTTCTTTACTCAAAAATTCAAATGGATTTAAGTTTACATTTGCTTTATGTACTAATTCACTCAATCGAAATATATAGTTAGCCCATGCTATGTGCCAGGCCCTGTTCTAGGGTTTGAGCATGTAGCTTTGAATATAAATGATCAAGATCTCTGCCCTTCTGTAAATTCCGTTCCATTCTAATGGAGCAGGGTGCAGAAAAATAAATAAATGAAATATATTTCAGGTGGCCATAGTCACAGAAAGAGAAATGTATTAGAAAAGGGCAGAGGAGATGTGCTTTTGAAAAGTGGACTTTATCTGGAATGGGCACGTCTGTTGAGGTGACATTTGAAGAAGGCCATGAAAGAGTCAGCTGTGTAGACACCTGGAGGGGACATTTTTGTCACAAAAAGGCCAAGACAAAACCCTTTTGGTGGTTTTGAGGAACAGCAACAGGGTCAGCATGACAAGAGCTGGGTAGAAAATCTTGGTGAAATGTATTATCGGCAAGGCAGTGGAGAAGGAGCCTATCATGCAAGGCTTGTAGACCAATGTGTTGTACTTGGACTTTCTGCTCAAAAATCTAAAAAGGACTTAGAGATTTCCAATCACTATATTGATAACATGAATCTTATACTCATAACAAGTCAAAGTTTGGAGCAGAGAAAAATAGAGATTAGAAATCTCTAAGTCTGATCAATATGTCAGACTTCTCCAATATCCATATTAATGACCCATTGAGATCTGTACCTAGCCAGATGACTTTCATTTAAAGGAAGGTAAATATATCATGGAGCTTTCCTGTTTATAATATTTATTAACAACAGGATTTTGTGTTCATATATATATATACACACACACATATATATATAGCATGTGTTTATGTGTGCCCCTCAGCAGGCTTTTTATTGTTTCTAATGAGATAGAAGGAAAAACCCTGTCAGAACTAATAATCCTGTAGTGGAAGGCCCTAAAATGAGGATGACATAGGGCTACATGAGAGTAGAGACTTACAAAGTATTGTTCCTCTTGTTTTTGCCAAAATGTCTGTTACATAAAATCTCTCTAACTGCTTTTTACTGGGGCAGCAGCATTTCTGTTGTTAGATTTAACAACAGAAGGCTTTTCAAGCATATTCATTGTGACTTTCTTCAATTATAACAGGAAATATAATTGTAAAATGAAGAGCAGAAATGAACCAATGTATTCATTTACTTTCACTTTTTTCTAGTCCGTCTAAAACAGGAGAAACTGAATAATATTGGATTTTGTGTGTTATGAAAAAATGAAGCAAGTCAAAATACAGTAGGTTCTTAACCAAGAAGATTTTATGACTTTAAAGAAAGCTGAAATTATACATGAAATCTTCCTGATATTTTGGGCAAGGGGTCACACTGTAATCTGAAAATATCCAAATAATTAAAATCAGAGCTATTCATGATGTAAGTGGGTCAAATTAGGTAAGATTATTGAAGAAAATGAGGTAATTAGTCCCCAGAAGGTTCCAATCAGTAGGAAATGCTGACAAGTGTAAAGAAAGAATGAACCAAAAATTGCATGCTTCAGAGGGTTTTTAAATGACACAGGACTTTCCGTGAGCCCTATTATTTTCCCCGATGATGTTTGTTGATTTCAGTGGAAGTTATAAATTCTGTGACTATTCATTTGTTTTCTCTCATATTCTTCATCATTTCTGTGCAAGATGAAAACTGGGAACGGGCTACTGCGGATGTTTATGATTCTTGTCCCCTTGTGACTCTCCTTGGTGATTGAGCAATTCTGTTGGCTTGCTGCTTAAATTGTTCTTCCTTCTCCTTCACTTTTGCCTGGGAGTTATGGTTTTGCCCAGAACAGGGAAACAGAATTAGAAGACAGAAAAAAAGAAACCATCCTTGGTAACAGGAAAATATCTGCACTGGAACACAAAAATCAGTTATACAATGTATACAGCTAGAACTAAAAAGTCCCTTCCCTCTTACTTTAGGAAAAGCACATCCGTATCTAAATGGAGTGCTCCAAATGCACTAAAGGGAACTGTGAAATTTGTATAAAAAACAATTAACCAAATTATGTCAGATCACTCTGTTATTCCTGCTGTCATTTATTAGAAAACGTATAAAGCTTTAATTTAATAATTTGGCAATCATTTATTATCTGATTCCTTCATTTTCATTTTAACTCATTTTACTGATGAATAATTGATGCATAACAAAACATATATCTTTAAAGTGTACAACTTTGTAATTTTTACATATGTATATACCCAAGAAACCATCAGCACAATCAAGATAATAAAGTTTTTCATTAATGCCAAAAGTTTCCTAATGCCTCTTTGCAATCACTCCCTGATACCTGGAACCTATCCATAAGGAACCACTGATACACTTTCTGTAGCTACACATTGGTTTATATTTCGTAGAATTTTACATGTATGGAATCAGAGACTGCAATCTTCTTGCCTGACTCCTTTCACTGAGCAAAATTACTTTGAGGTTTATCCATATTGTTGCTTGTATCAATCATTCATTTTGCCTTTTTTTACACAAAGCACACTTATTCTTTATTAATGGGAAATTATTCAGGATGTTATCTGTATATGGAATGAAATAATCATGAATCATACATGTTTTCAAAACCTAAATAGAATGATATTGTATAAATATGCCAGATTTTTTATTCAGTCATTGGTTGATAGAATTTCAGGCTGATTTCATCCTTGTACTATAACAAATAAAGTTGCCAATAAGATTCCTTGACATGTCATTGTATGGACATGCGTTCATTTTCTTGGATGCATATTGACGGGAATAATTTCTGAATCACAGGCCAGATGATCCTCCTTTTTTAAGAAACTGGAAAATGCTTTACAACGTGGTAAACCAATTGACCTTTCTGTCCTCTACGCAGAAAACTTGCAATTTTTCCATGTCTCTTGTATCACTTGGCATGGTTCAACAAGCTTTATACTTTCAGTCTATCTAATAGGTGTGTAGTGATATTGTGATTTTAACTTGTATATCTTTAATAAGTATTGATGTGGATATCTTTCTATGTTCTTATTTGCTACCTACATATCTATTTGAGGGGTGTTTCCGCTCAAATATTATGCTCATTTTTAACTGTTTAGCTATTATTTTTAAATTTTGAGAATTTTGTATATATTTTAGATCCAACTTCTTTATTAGATATATAATTCACAAATATTTTTCCAGTATGTGGCTGGTATTTTCATTTTTAGTTTCTTTTGAAGAGCAGAAGTTTTAGATGTATTGATTTCTTCTTTTATGGATTATATTCTTTGTAATATCTGAGAAATCTTGGCCTAATTCAAAACTGTATTTTCTTATTAAGGATTTAAATGTTTATGTTTTACATGGAGGTTTATCATACATATTGAGGCTTTTTTTTTTTTTTTGTATGTGATAATAAGTTTAACCAGTGCAGCCCATATTCTAGAATTAGTTTTGCCTCACTCTTGAGGAAATACGCTTTTTAAAACTCAACCTTATGCCCTTGATTTGTAAGGTTTTCTACTTTGGCTAGTAGCAAGATCTCCAGCAGTTTTCTTCTTTGCCCCTTTAGGGTGGATCTTCTGCCAGCCTCAGTTATTGTCCTTATATGCATGTTCTGATCAGAATAAGATGTAAGGAAGACTCTGCAGATTTAGGGAGTGCTGTCTCTGCACCCCTCTCCTCTCTAGTACTCTGCCCTCCGCTATCTAGCTGCCTTTACTTCAGATGCTAACTTCGTGTACTTCATTCAAAGGGAACCCACGTAATGCTTGGATTCCCTCGCTGATTTTGTATTTGAAACTCTTTCCAGGTACTCCAGTTGAGGCAGTTGGAGGATTCACTTTGTTTGTTTCTCCTCTATAAATATCTGTCCTACAATGTCTGATGTCTGATCTCCCCCAAAACAAAAATTGTTTTATACATTTTGTCAAGTTTAAAAATTTTTTTTAAAAATGAAAGTAATTCCAAATCTTTTATTCTAACCTAACAGAAAGCCAAGGTAAGGTCCTTAATTGAAATTGTATTTTTTTTTTCATTTAAAAGAACTTATTTGCTGATATTTTTGTTTTGTGGCATCTTGCTTTGATTTAACGTATTCAATGTTTTATTTTACTTCTCTAAGTAGCATTTTATTAGAAGGTTTTCTTCTGCCTGATGCATAGTCTCTATTTTCTAAAGATTTCTTCTCTTTATTTGTGAAGGCTTTTTATTTTTACCTTGTCTTATATTCAAGGCTTTTCTTCCATAACTTGTAATTCATAGCTTTCCAAGTAAAATTTAACATTTGGCATTGAGATATTGAACTTTGGGGCCTTGTCTACTAGTTGGATTTAATAAAGAATGAGGAGACATTGAACCAGTATTTCCTTATCTCATAACACAATAGTTATTATTATTTTATTTTATATTCGAGTATTTTCTCTATAATTTTTTTCTGTTTTTCAACTGAAGTATTTTCTCTACATAATTTCTTCACAAATTAATCCATATTATTGTCTGTGGGATCTGCATATCTAGCTGTATTATTCTGGAGGCTGAGAAGCTCACAGTCAAGAAATTGGAAGTTTCCATAGTTGGCAAAGGCCGATTCTTGGTTCAAAGAAAAGGACTTTGTCACTGTGTCCTCACGTGGTGGAAAGAGCAAGGGACCTCTCTGGGGCCTTGCTGACAAGGACAATAATTCCATTCATGAAGGATCTGCCCTCATGATCTGATCACCTGTTAAGGCCCCACTTATTGGGATTAGCTTTCAATATATTTGGGAATATATTGAATTTGGGAAGGCACACCATTCAGACCACAGGAGTACCTAACTGGCCAATTGCTCTTGATTTACACCTACCCCCAGTCCCCATATACTCAGCTCTGCCCCTCATGTGTGTCTTCGCCAGCACTGTGTATTCCAAATACTTAGTCTTTATGGATTGATTCTGTTTAAAGACTGATCTCTTGTCTTGTGACTAGCTCTACCTTTAATGTCCTCCTTGTGGCTCTGCTACCACACTGATATCATGTTAAGTTTCTCAACTTTTACCTTTGAAACATAATAGAATGATGATTCCTCTTTTTCTTCTCTGTCCCTGTTGATAAACACATTTTTAATAAATATAGCAATTTTAGAGGGACTAGGGGAACAAGAAGATATAAATGACTATAAATGTCCAAATTGCTCTTTAACTACCTATTTCTTACATGAGTTAAATCGACTGCAAATGTTAGCATGTCTTTCCCACAGGACAAAGCTTATTCTGGTCTTTCACTTTGTATTCTCGACTCTGTGTGGTAAAAACCAGGAGAGAAAGAAAATTGAAATATGTATCTAGTTATTTAATTCTAGTCTTGGTAACGTTTGTGGGTGGTAGATCATCTGCAAAATCTTTTCTCACAGATAATCTGTAAGCTCTAAACTTTTGACTGAACACTTATCTTTGATGAATAAAAGCAGCTACTTGTTAAACTATGACAATGTTTATTATTTGGGCTTTTTAAGGAGGGATACATTTGTTTGCTTATTTTTTGCTGTTGTTTTTCTTTTTTTTAAATTGACAAAAATTATATGTGTTTATGGTGTATTACATGAGATTTCACTTAATAACAATATGCTGTCTACTTGAAAAATGCTAAGAGAGTACATTGTAAGTGTTCCCACGACAAAGATAAGCATATGAGTTAATTCATATGTTAATTAGCTTGATTTAGTCATCTCACAAAGTATACCTATATCACAACATCGTGCTGTTTTTTTCCTGATTTCCTCTCAAACTTTAAATATAATAAGTTTGGGCCTGCATTGATTCTATGTTCATTAAGACAACCATCTGCGAAATCATTTCCTTTGCCCATGATCACATAAAAGTCAGAGTAATTGCAATTGGATTTTGCAATTGCTGGTTGGTTGAGTTAGTTTCCCTGACAGCAAAGAAAGACTCTTTGATTAGTAGACTGAAAAAAAATATTCATCTCAAAAATGTACCACACTAGTAATCTTCCTGAATAATATATCCTTGGCTTACCTCTTTCGATTTTGACTACCAAGGCTTATGATTTTTTTTTTTTAAATCAGACAACTGATTGAATAATAAAAAAGTTCTAGAACACTATTATGCAACTAATGAAACAGCCCAATTATCATCTAATAACCTTAATAGATATTTCATGTTGAATGTATTTATGCAGGTTAAAAGAGGTTTTCTTTATTGAGTTATTGGAGGGCTTTCTAAAGTATGGAACTGAAGGGGAACAGTGGAGTGATACAATCAGACTGCATGTAGTCAATAAAGGCAGCTATAGTACTGTTCTTCCAAAGTATAATAAAGAGAATTTATTTGCATTTTATAAAGTTTTTTTTGGAAAGAGCCTTATAATTTGATTGACATTTGTACAACTTATATGAATGTACTTAATTCTTACCAAATACATATGCATAATTGACACTGTGCATATCAAATTTGATCATTGTAATGTCTCAACTAAAGAGGAATAATGCATTGAAAATATCCATGTCAATATTACAACAGGTTTCCTTCAAACTTAAATTAGTACGCTCACCTAATCTAGAAACATATTAAAAAACTGCACAATGAATCTGAATAAGCATTTACAATTTAATAGCTTAATCTTGCCTTTTGAAGCTGGTTATTTCTTGGATAAAGAAGGGCATTAGTCTACAACAGGCAGAGGCACTTTTAATGTAATGCTCATTTGCTTTAAGGTGTTCATTAAATTTGCCAAATACTCAGTAGTTCTCATAAGGATACTTTTAGCTCATAGATATAATACTTGTTTGTTGTTCATGAGAAACTACAGAAAAAAACATAGTTACGCATGGACTTGAATTGTTGTGATACATAGCTACTGTGGTATTATATGAGAGCGTGTGTTTTCATATGAAACTGATCACTGCATATATATAAAATATTATGTGTTTCTAAATAATTGTTTCCTTTAGTTTTAAATCTTCTAAAACACCATTTTCACTATGTGAGATATTTATTACCCAAAACTAATAAAACATGAAAATGCTCTTTTTAATAAAAATGTTTTTATAAAATCTCAAATCTCACTATGTTCTAAGACATATGATTTTGCAAGACGTATCAATCTATTTTCACATTCTTTAGAATAGTTCAGATGATCTAAACCTTTTATATGTTCAGATCTAAATAGATCTCTACTCAAATAAATTTATATCCAATCATAAAGGGTATATGTTCCAAATATTTAAATCAGGCTAGAAAAATTTTCCAGATGACACTAAATTGATTTTTAATATAAAATAGAATAACCGCTGATAAATCAATCATATTAAAAAACCAGTTAGATATTTTACATTATATTTTAACAAATCTGATATTAACAAGATTTTTCCAATTCAAAAAATGTAAGATTTTTAATTTTTTAAACTCTTCCTTAAAGAAACTGATTTCATATTTCCTATGCCCTTTAGTGGTTTGATTCAATTTTTTAGCTATTGATTTTCTATATTTTACTAAAACTTTCATTGAGTTCACTAATCACTTATCTAAGCCATTTATCTATTCATTCATTCACTTGAAGAGCAACGCTGTATAATCCCTACCAGGGGAAAGGGACTGCTCTATGTATTATTGGCAAAAATTTGCATAATCAAATATTGATCTTGACACATTATCTTTAATCATGGAAGAGAATCAGTCATGTATATAACTGAAGACATTAAAAATTAAAAGGCGAGACTTAAATCCAAGAAATGTATATCTTCTATATCTCACAATACATCACAATATTTGTCACTAAACTAAAAGCGATGGTTGATGGAACTGGAGAGGAGGGTGGGAATGCTTTAAGCTAAATTTAGAAAGCCTAGAGAAGACAGAGAACATTTTAGATGAACTTTTAAAAAACTATATATATATATATAATAAAAAATAAATGTATAAATGTGTATGTATAAATACATACACCTACCATGCCCTATATATATATATGGTGTTTGTATAATCAGAACCAAAGAAATAGTATGCCTCTGTTAAAGGGGTGATGCTTATTGTTCACTTTTCTAAACCCATGAGTAGTAACTCTTGTGATTGAGGGAAAAGGCTGTTTGAGGAATGAAATTTTATTTGTTTAAAAAAACTAAAGGGATAAGAAGTTGTACAAACATTTCTCTAACCATGGTGCATTATAACTTTATCCTGTTCTTGTTCTAAATCACATGGAATCTTAAAATTATTCTGATTTACCCTGTTGGGTAAACAGGAGTCACTTAAAAGAGAGGGGAAGTGAGTTTCAGTCATGCAAGATGACAAAGGTCTAGTGATCTGCTATATACTAATGTACATTTAGTAGGCAGCATTGTAATGTGCACTAAAATTTAAAACTGAACTCACAGAGATAGATCATAGAATGATGGCTATTAGAGGCTGGGAAAGGGAGAGGGTTGGGGAGAGTAAGTATGGGTAGTGAGTACAAAAATATAGTTAGAATGAATAAGATCTAGTATTTGATGGAACGACAGGGTGAATACAGTCAATAATAACTTATTGTACATTTTAAAATGACTAAAAGAATATAATTGGATTGTTTATAACACAAAGAAAGAATAAGTGCTTGAAGTGACAGACACCCCATTTAGCTTGATGTGATTATTACACATTGTATGCCTGTGTGAAAATAGTTCATGTACCCCATAAATTCATACACCTACTATGTACTCATAAAATACAAAAAACAATAAATTGTTAACCAGGCATATATGATGTTACGTGTCTTTACCACAATAGAAAAGTCATTTTATCCACAATTGTAACTCTTGTCCTAAAAACAAACAAACAAAAAGCCCAGAAGGTCAATGGCAGTAGGTTTCCTCTCCAGGTTTGCAAAGATGACAGGATAGTAGCTAAACATTTACCGATAATGAGATAAGAAGAAAAAATTTAAATCTGTTGCATTCGGAGAAAATCAATGAGATTTGCAGAAGATTTAGCAGGATTTTCTACTCTGCCCCTTCCTTTATGTCTGCCTTTTCTCCGAAAATCTTACTTGTCTTCATATAAGTTTTTATATTTCAGTAAATACAACTCCATTTTAAATGCACTTCAGAAAAATAAAAATAAAATCATTGAAGACTACTTCTAAAATATACCCGTCATCAAACCATTTTTCATCTTCTTCAAACTACTATGCTTAAATACATAATCAAAATCTCTTACTTGGATTATTGTCATGGGCTCTTAACAGATTAGCCACTTTCTACCCTTACCTCTTTTTAATATTGTAGCCAAAACAATACTGTTACTCCTCTGCTGAAGATTCTCAAATGACTTCTCAGATCAGCCCTAGTGACTGCCGTTGTTTTCTGATTGCCAACAAGGATGTTCACAGTCTGGCTCTTTCTGTAACCTCTTGGTCCTCATCTTCTACTTCTCTTCATTAGGCTCCAGCTACAATTGTCTTAATTCTATGTCTAACACGTGCCAGCTTCCTCTTAGCTGAGGGACTTGTCACTCTTTTCTCTATAATTTCATTTGTAGTATTTATGTTGCTTACTCCTTTATGTGTAACACATAAAGGATAAAATGGATTTCACCATTACTAACTCTGTGAGACCTTTTTCTCACCATTGTCTAAAACTGCAACTCCCATGTATTTCTTTCACTGCCTTACTTTTCTCCTTAGCACTTATCACTCTTACCTTAAGATGATTAAACGCTTATTTTATTTACGTACCTTACATTTATTTTATCCCTACTAGTATATAAAAATGCATTTTTCTTTTTTGTACTGTTAAAACCCACAACAGTGGTTAAGTCATAAGAGGTGCTCAAAATTATATGTTGAACAAATGAAGAAAGAAAGAAAGGAAGGGAATAAGGAAGGAAGGAATGAAGGAAGGAAGGAAGGAAGGAAGGAAAGAAGGAAGCAGGGGCAGACAGACTAGAGAGGTCATCTGTTTTTTTTATATGAGCATCTAGAGCTTACACCTATCTTAATTACCCATCATGCGTTTTGCCAGAATAAAAACTCTAGAAGGGTAGGGGCGCGCTTGTGTTATTCACAGATAATAACATGTACTATATACTAGATTTTTAATAAATACTTTTGAAAGGGAAAAAGTCCCTTGGATTACTTGATGCATAAATGCATCAAATAGTTTAATAAATAAAAGTTATATAGGGTATATTTTCAATCTCCCAATCCTTCCTGGAATATTTCAAGATGCTCTCATGGGAGAACAAAGGAAAAATAACTTGAGCTGAGCATTCATATTGGCACAGTGCCTTCTAGGATATTATAGCCCAGTAATCTGTGTTTTTACTACTGATCTCATTATTCCTGTTGTTTAATGTGATGTTTAAAGCTATATGGACAGCTCAACAAATGACCTAACATTTTTATATGCACAAGATTTCCCATTGATCAGATTTTCTTTAATATCTGTACACATTAATAGCTAAAACTATAAATGGAAAAGAAGAATCAATGGTATTATGTAAGCGCATTCCTATCTATGAAATATTTGAGATAAAACAAGGCTGAAATAGAAGTTTTCTACACAAAATATACTTGTCATTAGATTGCTCCTGTTTTATCTTTGACGATTCTCTTTTGTTATGGGCCAGATTTTGCAGAATTATAATGACTAGGCCATGAAAAATAGCCATAACAGTTACTTGATTTTCTTACATGTTCTTTATATTATTTATTAATTGTACATGAATAGATTATCTACATATTATTGATGTTTGCTGAATCAGTATAACAAATGAGAGGACATTTGAGGGAACTTCAAGTAAGTCATTATTTGATAATTATTTGATGCTTTCCTGTTCTTCAATCACATGTTTTTTTTAAGATGGTGTTTCACTCTTGTAGGCCAGGCTGGAGTGCAATGGCATGATCTCAGCTCACTGCAAACTCCTTCTCTTGAGTTCAAGAGATTCTCCTGCCTCAGCTTCCCAAATAGCTGGAATTATAGGCACCCGCCACTATGTCAAGATACTTTTTTCTATTTTTAGTAGAGACAGGGTTTCACCATATTGGCCAGGCTGGTCTCTAACTCCTGACCTTAGGTGATCCACCCACCTTGGCCTCCCAAAGTGCTGGGATTACAGGTGTGAGCCACCACACCCAGCCAGAACTTTTTAAAAAATAAACAAAGCATATGTAAGGAGCACAACTTCCCTACCAGTTGGGTATCTGAGTCCGAGGTGACTGCTGACATTATTCAAAGATAAAAATCACTGAATGTCCATTAGAGATAGTGTCATGGTTACAGCTTAGTAATGTGACTTCTCTTTTGATTCCATGGCCTCCTCTGTTGTATAACACTGTTCTGGGGGTTCCCATCATCTTCTAATGCCATCTTAGCCAGTTTGATTTTTTTTTTCTGAAAAGAAACTAGCTCCTATTAGCAGAAACTATCAGACAAAAAAGTTGCTAAGGGATCTAAGACGTACACTTAACATAGGCAGTTTTCTCACTGTCTGTTATCAGCATCAGTGTTTCAATGTTCACCCTGCTATGCACCTAGCTACTTTTGACTCTGTCATTAACTCAGCAAATATTTATTGGTTTTAAACTATTTTCCAAGCAACTATGTCCCTCTATGCTTAATGTGTAGAATCAAAAGGGATATTACCCCTTATAAAGCTTGATGTCTAGTAGGAGAATGAAACACTTGAATAAAGCCCCACATAATGGGACTTGCCCAATGAAGACAGATAGGAGGAGAAACTTTTAAATAAGTCCCCTCAGGGGTGCACTGGAAATAAACTAAGCCAAGATATGAAAGTCAGTCATGAAGAAAGTATGAGAGATACATTCTTGGCAGAGAGACAAGCGTGAGAGAAAATCTGAAAGTAAGAGAATCTCGGGACAGTGGGGAATCTGAAAACAGAGCACTGTGGTTTGTCTAATCGGAGGAAGAGAAAAGGCTGGAATATAAATAGGTTGGAGTAACAGGCAGGGATCAGACCCCAGAGAATTTGGGTGCCCTTTATAAGGAGCTAGAATTTTTCTTCAAAATGAAATTAAAACTATTCATGCAGAGTTTAAGTAGTGGTGCATTATGATAAGAGTTCTATTCTAAAAGATCTTGCTGGATTTTGGGGAAGTAACTTTAGAGGGGCCAGGAGTGGGAGAAGCATGAAATGCATTAAAAAAGGATTTGCAGTCAATGATGGTGGCCCAAGGAGAGGAACAGGAGTAAAAATTCAGACAGATGTAAATATTTCCATTTATATTTAACCTAAGAATGAAAGATCATGCTGAAGGATTAGAAACAGAGAAAGTGAAAAAATAAGGCATTTTGATGCTTCAGTGTCTGATTTGAACAGCTACATTGTTTCTCACAATAGTTAATGAACTCAAACTCCCTCTGATCAATAATCTTCCCTACCAGGAGTCTCATCAGACTACTCAATACCTGTCAAAGAAGGTGTTAGAAATAGTGTCTCATCGTTTTCAGTGTGGTCATCAATGAGGTTCAGAGTCATGCCTTCTTTCTTAAGTCTTTTTCTCCACTTCACTTCCGGGCTGCTAGGTTTTCTTGTCAGTCCTTCTTCACTACTCACTCTGCAACAGCTTTACTAGCTCCTCCTTGACTTTTAAATCTCTAAGTTTTGGGAACTGGGGAACTTCTTGGTTGTTTTCTTTTTCCTGTCAACACTTTCTACTCAGATTATCTCATCCACTTTCATGGCTTGGCACAGCCTGGACATGCTAATGATTTCCACATGTCTATTTTCAGCCCATGGCTTTTTTCATCATTATTGTATGTCACTTATTGGATATATAAGAGGTATCCATACTTAATGTGTTAAATAGTAAACTGCAGATCTACCCCGTTCAGTTCCCAGCAAAACCTGCTGGACTTCAGATTTCATCTTCTCAGGTGATGATGACTTCAATTGCTCTCTCTCTCTCTCTCTATATATATATATATATAAAACATACAATAAATAATTGCACATATAACAATTAATTGTAATAATTATATAATAATATATTATATGTTGCAATAATAATTAATATATAATATATAATAATTGATATTAATTATTATATTATATTAATTCATTATATTCTATATATGTATTGTTATATATATATATATTCCCATTTTTTTGTGGGCATTGGTGGAGTCCTATGAAAAAGATCTTGAGAGTGAGTGTCATCCCCAATTATTCTGAAGTTCTCAGCTATTTTCAGGGAGTAAACTGGCCCACATATAACCTTTAAGAATTCATGAATATTTAATTGTTTTCTTCTGACTTCTTTTTATGACAGCAACTTTTCCTCCCCTACTGTGTAGATGCAGAAGCAATCCATATATTCTGTCTTACTAAACTTGCGTATTTTTAGAATTCAGTTCAGTGGCAGAATATATGGGTAACTTCATTACTTCAGATTGCCCTTCAAGCCAAAAGCCTGGGAAGTCTTCTCCTATCTCTTTTGCCTTCAAGCTCACCGCATCTGCGTTGCTGCCACTAACTCAGAAAACTTGTATAAAAGCATGAAAGATTTCTTTGGATTAGAAAGAGGAAAGTTGGCAATGATGACTATGTTATAAAATTAAAGTGGATGAGATTGAGCAAATATGATTACAAAGACACTGAGTACGTTGATTAAAATAAATATATTAACAGCATTTTCTGAAAGTTAGTGGGAGTAGCAGAGCGGGTGAGATGGGTCTAAGTGAATGCCTTTAATAGGGCAGGAAATAATTGAGTATGCATGGCATCAAAGAGATAAGGAGAAATGTGGGATTGAAATAGAGATAAAGAAATGTAATTGCTTTCTCCTTATTTTGATTTTCTCTCTGTTTTTGGCAGGTCTGTAGAGTTTTATCTATCGGGCGTCTAATGAATGCATTTGGAAGAGATAGAGAGCAGGAATGGGTGATATGCGCTCTCTATCTCCCAAAAGAGATAGTTAATTCTTAACAAATTATCAAAGACAATTTTGGACGGAACATATGCTGTGCCTGTGATGTACACGTGATCACTGAACTCCTCTGGCATCCTCTCAGCTTCCACACTGCTAACACTGGCAATGTCTCAAGAGCGTTAGAAAACACAGCCGGACGCACAAATACATTGTGGACATTTTACTTAGGAGATGAAAATTTAGATCAATGAGAGTGAAGGTGGAGAAAAATGAGGAAGAGAATGATGAGATAAATAGAAAGAAATTTATTACGTGGCATCACTACTTCACAAAATGTAAACAGATACCACAGATGTGTCCAGTTTGTCTCAGAGCTTGTCTTCAGACAGGCTGTCCCGTAAGCCACATCCCAGAAGAGGCCACGGGAATGAGAAAGGACATAGAATTTATCCGTTACGCTCTTCCATCTTCTATTTCTCCTTGGCCAAAGCCCATTCTGCAGGAAGTTAACTCCCGTGCACTTGGGGTTTGAACATTCTAGGCTCTCTGACATTTCATTTCAGTGTGGAAATGGCATGAGGAGGCCAAACAAGCCAGGGACAGCTGGAGTCATCTCACCTCCCTCTGCAGGAAACACATGGATCATGGCAGAGGCTGGATTAGATCTGGCATCTCCACTGGAGCAGAAAAATAGCCTTACTATGTGGCCGTGATTTGGTGAATGTTTTCTTTCATTAGTCAAGAGGGTACATATAATTTTACCTTCAAGGTAAGGATATCAGTAATCTCACTGTCTTGCCTCAAGGCAATGTTGCCAAGGCAATGTTGACTCGTCTGCTTTCACAACATATTTACATTCTGCGAAACAGCCCACTGCGCCATCGTATTGATGGTATCATGCTTATCTGACTTGGTGAACAGAAAATGGTTAGTATCCGAATGCCCCAGTAAAACATAGGAATGCAAGGATGTAAATTTCTAAGATTCCTGATCCTGTATCATGAGAGATGTTTTTAAAAGTCTATATAAAAACACCTCACACTTTCTACAGTTTATAAAGAAACAAAGTCCTGTAGCCCTCTCAAGGTTTTGCAGATAACTGTGGTAGTCCATTACAAACTGCTTGCAGTTCAGTGGCAGAATATATGGATAACTTCACTACTTCAGATCGCCCTTCAAGCCATAAGCCTAGGAAGCCTTCTCCTATCTCTTTTTCCTTCAAGCTCACCGCATCCCTGTTGCTGCCATTAACTCAGAAAACTTTTACAAAAGCATGAAAGATTTCTTTGGATTAGAAAGAGGAAAGTTGGCAATGGTAAAAATGGTAATTTTATTCCCTTTAGCTACATCCTTACAAGGATACCTCGCAACCTGGTTTCAGGATTTGCCATGTGCATTTCTTTGGTCTATGGAGAAATAGTAAATGTGATGGTAGCTGAGATTTGAAACATGTTTGGCCTTGAAACTTCCCTCTCACTTTTGGTGAGCAGTTTAGTACCCAATATACATTTATTGAGTGGATGCATTCATTATTAAGAATTAGATGAGAAAAAAACATAATTTTGTTTTCTTCTAAATTACACTTGTATTACTGATCACTGTTATGAAAACAAAAACATACACCTTAAAATAGACTTATAATATGTCATACATACATTTCAAACTAAATCAGATTTGACTGGACCAATTAACTCCAAATTTCTCATTCTTTAGAATTTATCCCATCTATTTCCTAGGCATTACTTTTGACTCTATCACCCCACACCATCAAAATCTATCTTTCTGTACTCTGCCCTCATAATTGAAAATTAATAGATTTTTTGTTTGTTTGTTTGAAACAGGGTCTTGATCTATCCCCCAGGTTGCAATGCGATGGCGTGATCTTGGCTTACTGCGACTTCCACCTCCTGGTTTCAAGAAATTCTCATGCCTCAGCCTCCCAAATAGCTGGGATTACAGGCATGTACCACTGCACTTGGATAATTTTTGTCATTTTAGTAGATTTGGGTTTTCACCATGTTGGCCAGGCTTTCGTCTTTGCTCAAACTACTGGCGTCATATGATCTGCCACATCAGCCTCCCGTAGTGCTGGGATTACAGTTGTGAGCCACTGTGCCTAGTCTATTTTATTTTATTTATTTTATTTTTAATAGAGATGGAGTCTCAGTCTGTCCGCCATGCTGGGGTGCAGTGGTGTGATCACAACTCATAGCAATCTAGAACTCCAAGGCTCAAGTGATCTTCCTGCCCCAGTCCCTCAAGTAGCTGGGACTACAGGTGACATGACTGGCTAATTTTTTTTTTTTCTTTTTTGAGATAAGATCTCAGTAGGATTTAACTTACTTTTAAAATATAAGATCTTTTCTAATGAAAAAATTAAACTTGCCTTTTATTTATTCTTTTATCTACTTAAATTGAGGAAGATTAGATTTGATATATTCCATAGATTTGGAGATCTAAAATATAGACTTATACTTCATTTACAATATACTCACATTTTGCATAAGACTAATGCATCAACCTGTACATTTCCTCATCTAATACACATGCCATTAAAACATGAAGACAATACCAAATATGTAAGGTGCTAAGTGCAGAGTTTTATCTGTACCGGACATTGAAGAATAATTATTTTCCGAACTTTGCATGATTTTTATCAAGTGCATAATTCTTCTATTGTCTACTTCCATTTATATTATATGCATTACATAATACTATCTAAAGCTATATACATGTATTAGCATCCAAAAATTCTGTCATTTCCTAGAGATAAAATTATGAATAAAGACTTTCAAGATTATTAGTGATCTACTGTCAAAACTAAATGTGTTTAAACACTGGAAATATACAGAAGATGGTGAAAACCTCAGGAATTATTTTAGTCTACATCCATAAATTTAGACTTATAAAATGAGTTTAAGAAAGATAGGCTGTATATTTAATTTTATGTGCTTACTATACAGAGTCACAGAACCTTAGCAGTGCAAAGACTTCTAGACATATATAACTATGCTTTTCTCTGGACAGTTGGAGAACATAAATGCATGGAAGTTAATTTAAATTCCAGTGATCTTACACTAAGAGGCAAAATCTTGAATATAATTCAGTTGTCATTATTTCTATCTTTATATCTCTTTCCGCTATTTTCTCATTTTCATCTGATATAGATTAATTCTGCCAAAAATAACCCAGGAAATTAAAATAAAACGTGTGTGTTTCATAAACTGAAATGGAAGTCAGAAAGAAAAATATTCTGTTGGGCTCTGTTGTTATTTTACATTTGGATCTTTGGGTAATAGAATGTACACTGCTTTCTCTCTCTCTCTTTTAATAGCATGTGTCTGAGAGTGTCTGACTAGTTGTTTGAGAAAGTATCTATGGTGAGTAGCTATTCATTTTTATGATATTGTTAAATGTTATTTTCTTGCACTTGAAAACTACAATCAAATTTAGTGTTATTGCAACTACAATTCCACTATAATGTTTAACCAGACATTTTTACTGTATACTCTGAGACTGAACCACAATTTTTATACTTCATTGTTATGCACAAGTATTTTTCTTTCTAGAGAATCTGAGGGTATGAAAGCTCAGGTAGACCCTTGCACGAAACCCACAGCAATACCTCAAGTAGGCGACTTTTCTAACAATTCCAGAGAAAAGGGACAAAGAGCTTCCTAAAGCAATTAATTTCATTTCCAAAAATAACACTATTTTTGGTTAATTAATATTTGGATTAAAGCAAAATACATATTGAGAAATTTTTTTTTTTTTTTGAGATGGAGTCTGGCTCTGTAGCCCAGGCTGGAGTGCGGTGGCCGGATCTCAGCTCACTGCAAGCTCCGCCTCCCGGGTTTACGCCATTCTCCTGCCTCAGCCTCCCGAGTAGCTGGGACTACAGGCGCCGCCACCTCGCCCGGCTAGTTTTTGTATTTCTTAGTAGAGACGGGGTTTCACCGTGTTAGCCAGGATGGTCTCGATCTCCTGACCTCGTGATCCGCCCATCTCGGCCTCCCAAAGTGCTGGGATTACAGGCTTGAGCCACCGCGCCCGGCCATACTGAGAAAATTTTTACTCAACTTTCAAAACTTTGAACCTCCAATCAACTACAATAATTTAATGGCTCTTCCATATTTCAACAATGATATTGAAAGGAAAGTATAGTGAATGTCTTCTGCCAAATCACATCTCCAATATAACAACATTCCTTCTTTTAGTTGTTTATGATGTAATATTTCCAGATTATTCACCATTTTCTGGCTTACGTCAAGTTTGTTAATGTCTTTCCTTAAGCACAGAAAATGCAACCAAATACTTCTTTTCATTAATCCATTTTTTCTTTTAACCATGAAACTTATATTTAGTTAGGATCTACCTTGTGCCTGTCAGTGTAAAAGAAACCATAAATTTCTGCCCTCATGAAACATGTTCTGGTGTGTTGGAATGGGTGATGATGAATGATAAAACTATTAATATTAAATTTTATAATTCATTAGAAGGTGATTAGTGTTACAGGAAAAAAATAATCCAAAAGAATGGAGGAAGAGTTGTGCTGGAGTGACAAAGAAAATGTTTGCGGCCGGGCGCGGTGGCTCAAGCCTGTAATCCCAGCACTTTGGGAGGCCGAGACGGGCGGATCACGAGGTCAGGAGATCGAGACCATCCTGGTTAATACGGTGAAACCCCGTCTCTACTAAAAAGTACAAAAAACTAGCTGCGGGCGAGGTGGTGGGCGCTGGTAGTCCCAGCTACTTGGGAGGCTGAGGCAGGAGAATGGCGTGAACCCGGGAGGCGGAGCTTGCAGTGAGCTGAGATCCGGCCACTGCACTTCAGCCTGGGCGACAGAGCGAGACTCCGTCTCAAAAAAAAAAAAAAAAAAAAGAAAATGTTTGCAATTTTGAAAAGGGTATTTAGGTAGTGCTACTTAGAATCATTTAGAAAAACTTAAAGGAGTTGAAAGAGTAAACCCTATGTAAACTTAGAAAATGTCTTCGTAATTTTCAACAAATGATTTAATTTGTATGCATTCCTTTTATACTCTTGTTGTAAAATTACTGTTTTGTAAACTACAGTGCTGGAATTTGCACTTATTTCTATTAACATATTTCAGTAGATTGAGACCATAATTTTAATTTACATATATATATAGTTGATTTAATTTGTCTATATGATCATTAAAAGCATTCACTGTCTGTATAAGCTGTGCTATATCAATTAATTTGATAGAAATAATTTTCATCTTAATGAAGTCAATACTATTGATACTGTAAAGGTAAGGACAAACTGTAACCCTTTGTAGGGCTATGTTTCTAGGAATGAGGCACATTCTGCTGGATGGCTTTTAAAAATACCTCCTCCACAGTTATCTGCCTCATTAACAACAATTTTTGCCTTAGGTGTTTCTCTTTGCTTTTGTAAACTGACATGGCTTCTTGTTCTGCTATGAATGCACACTGTTCTAGTTTTGCAATAAGCTCATCACACCTTTTCACCATGTCATTGACAGGCACTGTTTCTGAAGTGTTAGCAATGTCATCTTCATTATCACTATTATTGCAATCATCTTGATTCCAAACCATTTCATTCATCATCAATCAATGCATGAACAACTGGAGCTTCATAATGAATGTTAAGATCTTGGTTTTTTGTTGTGGTTGTTTTTCTGAGATGGAGTCTCGCTCTGTCACCCAGACTGGAGTTCAGTGGCATGATCTTGGCTCACCGCAACCTGTGCCTCCAAGGTTCAAGCTGTTTGCCTGCCTTAGGACTCCCCAGAAGCTGGGATTACAGGTGTGTGCTACCACGCCTGGCTAATTTTTGTATTTTTAGTAGAGACAGGGTTTCACCACGTTGGCCAGACTGGTCTCAACTCCTGACCTCAGATGATCCACTCACCTCGGTCTCCCAAAATGCTGGGATTACAAGCATAAGCCACCACGCCCAGCCAAAATCTTGTTCTTTATTCATTTCTTCTAGCTTACTCCAGCTTAGTCCATTCTTCCAGATGGACTCTGAAGGTATATTTTTGCATATGTAAGAAGGCTAAACATCATTTTTTATACTCACTTGACATATGAAATCCTTCTAGTTACCACCTTGCTCATCATCAGCATTAAACATAGCCACAGGCCAGAGGTTGTGCCAGGCATGTACAACCACCTTTAATCACTCTGCTCCAAGTGCTGGCAATGGCATATACAGTGTCCTTCACGAAAAACTCATTTTTAAAGCCTTCCCCACACACACAGACACACACTGACACACACTTCTGCTCACTGCTGCTAGCAAGGTGTTCAAAAAAGAGCTTTTACATTTACTCTTCATTGAACAAATAATACCCTGGTCACCTAGCTGAATAATGAAGCCACATTTGTAGTGGGGGGGAAATGCATTACATAAACATTATTTTTGATGAGATATTCAGCTGCAGGATGTGCAGAACGGTTGTCAAGAAATAACAATATCTTGCAGTTATCATGCAGTCCAGCTTCTCTGCGGTAAGAATGAGCCCCTGGTATGTTTTGAAGTCAATCAGAAAAGATGTCCCTGGTGACATATGCCTTGATGTTAGCATAATAATCGACTGGTAAGAAATTGACTCCTCAAAAATGGCAAGAACACAAGCTTTTGCCTATCACTGCAAGTTTACACTTATGCATGCCTGCTGCATTAGCACACGTCAGCACAGTTGTTGTGTCCTTGGCATACTTAATTCCTGTAGGGTCTGTCTACTCAGCTGTCTCTCTGGGGCCATAACACCAAAACAGTGATGTTTCATCAGCATTTCTACTTTTTCTGCTGTCTGATTTTCATCAGCAATGACTTGACAAACTCATCAATGAATTTCTTCACTGTGTCATGATCAGTGCATGCTTTATCACAACAAATCTTTACAAGTTTAATGCTGTGCCTTTTCTTAAATGTCTGCAACCAGCTTGTTGAATATTCACAATTCTACTCAATTGTCAGTTCATTGTGATAGACCTTTGCTTGTTTTCTGGTCAGCGTATCATTAAGTGCTATCTGTTCACAGCAATGCTGACAGGTCGACTCTTCTAATACATGTTGAAGATGTTCATGTCTCTCTTTGGGGTGTTTTTCTTTTCTTTATTAAATCATGTTAATCACTTTCAGCTTAGAACTTCAACAGTTTCATCAGGCCATATCTGGTGGTATTCCAACAACATAGTCTCCTTTAAGAAACTTCACATTTATACTGCTGTCCTGTTTCTCCAAAAGCTTGACTTACTGGGCTATAGATAAATATAAATGTTTTAACTTTTTCTTATCACTATTATGCATAAGGGTATCTGTAGTACTTTTTGACATTTTCAATAATGTCTTTACACTAACGAACAGAGAATAAAAAAAGTACAATGAGTAATGCATGTAGGTCTTGACCTCAGGTGAGACATTTTAGGAAATCAGCCATCGACAGTTTTGGCCTACACATATGCCATTTTATTATCTTTATGGGTGTGCTTGTGCTTGAGGGAAATGTATACAGCCAATGAAGGAGACTGGGAGGATCTTATTTTCCTTGGGGATGCTGAATAAACTGTGTGTTTATAACCTATTGTGTGAGGCAGGTGTTGAATTTTCCAATTGTTACATCATGTCAGTGCTCAAAAAGTTTTGAATTTTGGAGCATTTCAGATTTCAGATTTTTGATGAGTGATTCTCAACTTTTTTTTGGTCAATGAATTTTACTTGCACATTGGTGCCAAGTTCAGATACATAAATTGAGGTGTCCAACCTCTTCCCCCTTCAATGAAATACATTCACCTGCTCTTTCTACTCTTTGCCACCATTTCTAATTATATGACTAATTAACATCTATTTGGTTTGTGCTCTTGCTAACTTCATTCATTTACTAATAAACTTCTTTTTTATTAATTCATTCACATATTTGACAGTATTATATCACATATACATGTTTTCAGTGTCCTGGAATACTATTTGACTTGTCAACATTTAATTTTGATAAAGCAGCTGTTGCTTCAATCATTTTATGCCAATATTTCTTATAACAATTCAATTAAAAATATTAGAAGATATAAGCAAAACAGAATTGAGTGTGCCTCCTCTTTGATAACCTGAAGCCTGACATCATTCACCTTCAAAAGTAGAGTTGTAGGTCCTTGATCTTTCCTAATTTTAGTGAATTCGCCCAGCATGCAGGTAAAGTTCATCTGCAGATAAACCTGAAACCCAATATAAAATATGGGGAAGTTTCAAGAGTTTCTCTTCTTTCCCCACGCCAATCAACCCTGCCTAACAATTTCAGAAAAATGCTCAACAAATTGCAATTATGCAAATGTATTGGCAATGTTTGTGTCTTATCATCTCTGTACTTTCTATATTTTAAGATGGCCCCAGGCCTTGTGCCCCATTAGTTATGCCCTAGGTTGTTATGGAACATAAAAAGGGATTTTGCAGATGTAAGTAAGGCTAGTCACCAGTTAACATTTAATCATTTAATTAATTCTAATAGGGACTATATGAGTGGGCATAATCTAATTGCATACTTTTTTTTTTTTTTTTTTGAGACAGAGTTTTGCTCTTGTTGCCCAGATGGGAGTGCAATGGCACAATCTCAGCTCACTGCAATCTCCACCTCCCAGGTTCAATAAATTCTCCTGCCTCAGCCTCCTGAATAGCTAGGATTACAGGCATGTGCCACCATGCCTGGCTAATTTTGTATTTTTAATAGAGAGGGGTTTCTCCATGTTGGTCAGCCTGGACTCGAACTCCCAACCTCAGGTGATCCTCCCGTCTCGGCCTCCCAAAGTGCTGGGATTACAGGCATGAGCCACCATGCCTGGCTTCTAATTGCATACATCTTTAAAGGAATAGTTTTTCTGGCTGCATGTAGTATAGGCAGTTAGAGTTATTCAAATTACAAGAAAAAATGAATGTAGCACTGCTGGCTCAAAGGTGGAGGGACAATGTGCATGGATTAGAGATCAGCCTCTAGGAGTTGTGAGCAATTTTTGGCTGATGACCAGCAAAAGAATGGAGACCTCAACAAAAAAGAGTTTGAAAACTGATTCATCTTCAAAGTCTCCAAAGAAGAGACCAGCCTAGACAACACTTGACATTGTCCAACCTTAAACAGAGAACCCCCATAGGCAGCCCAGATTTCCAACCTACAGAACAGTGGTACAATAGAAAAGTGCTGTTAAAGCAGCTCTGTGTGTGGTAATTTCTTACCCAGGAATAAAAAAAAGGAATCCCCCAATAGAATGCCTTAATCTGGCAAACGTCTTCATCTCTCTGGACTTAGACAAATTTCTCTGTCTCAGGAGCCTTTTGTTTTCCTAACTGAACTACACTCTCTCTGGTCTATGCTCCTTTCAAAATTTTCTGCATGTCCCAAGTTATTAATATTTCTCATGACATGATGTAATCATCACTTTAGATACAGCTCAGTCTTCAAGTATATTGTTGTATCTTAGAGAGAAGACATATATTAAGTACTATAGATGCTTTATTTATAATTACTTAATTAATCCATGCTAAATGATTTCACTGATATCAGTAAAAACAAAACCAAAAATTATCTTTATTTAAATTAGGAGCTATTCCCTAAAAATCTCTCTTCCAATAATTTTATGGTCTCTATATAATCAAGTTATGTAAGAAATGCAGTATAAATAATTGAAAATAAATAGAATAATATTTTTAATTGTTTTGCCTTCTAGCTCAAGTTTTAGCATAGATTTAAAAGTAGTACTGAAAATAATCTAGTTTATCTTTGAAACAAAAGTCATGTCCTTTTTCTTCCGTCTGAATATGCCTGCCTAATTGAGACCATGTCCTAGAACTAGCCACAGACTCTCATGATAACAACTGAATTCTCACTGGTATATAATATAGACTTGGGGAATGCAATCCCTATTATCCCCTCAAGCTTGACTAATAAGTAACTTGAAATTTATTAGTTTTTAATAATGTACTTGGTAAAGCCTTTAAAGGAATTAAACTATGAAGACTTAAAAACAAGTGGAAGGAGAACATCTTTGTTTCTCATATTAAGAGCTTTAATGTGAATTATTGGAGAATACCAAAATTCCATTTATTAAATGTGGGAGAGAAAACTATTATCATTTTTTTTCTACTTTTTTTTTATACTTTAAGTTCTATGGTACATGTGCACAACATGCAGGTTTGTTACATATGTATACATGTGCTGTGTTGGTGTGCTGCACCCATTAACTCGTCATTTACATTAGGTATATCTCCTAATGCTATACCTCCCCTCTCCCCCAACCCCACAACAGGCCCTGATGTGTGATTTTCCCCATCCTGTGTCCAAGTGATCTCATTATTCAATTCCCACCTATGAGTGAGAACATGCAGTGTTTGGTTTTCTGTCTTTGCGATAGTTTGCTGAGAATGATGGTTTCCAGCTGCATCCATGTCCCTGCAAAGGACATGAACTCATCCTTTTTTGTGACTGCATAGTATTCCATGGTGTATATGTGCCACATTTTCTTAATTCAGTCTATCATTGATGGACATTTGGGTTGGTTCCAAGTCTTTGCTATTATGAATAGCGCTGCAATAAACATACATGTGCATGTGTCTTTATAGCAGCATGATTTATAAACCTTTGGGTATATACCCAGTATATATGGGTCAAATGGTATTTCTAGTTCTAGAACCTTGAGAAATCGCCACACTGTCTTCCACAATGGTTGAACTCGTTTACAGTCCCACCAACAGTGTAAAAGTGTTCCTATTTGTCCACATCCTCTCCAGGACGTAGGCATGGGCAAGGACTTCATGTCTAAAACACCAAAAGCAACAAAAGCCAAAATTGACAGATGGGATTTAATTAAACTAAAGAGCTTCTGCACAGCAAAAGAACCTATCATCAGAGTGAACAGGCAACCTACAGAATGGGAGAAAATTTTTGCAATCTACTCATCTGACTAAGGTCTAATATCTAGAATCTACAAAGAACTCAAACAAATTTACAAGAGAAAAAAAAAAATCAAAAAGGGGGCAAAGGATATGAACGGACACTTCTCAAAAGAAGACAATTATGCAGCCAACAGACACATGAAAAAATGCTCATCATCACTGGCCATCAGAGAAATGCAAATCAAAACCACAATGAGATACCATCTCACACCAGTTAGAATGGCAAACATTAAAAAGTCAGGAAACAGAAGGAGGGCATCCTTAATGAGTCAGAGAAAAGACAGGAAATGTAGTATTTTCCTGAATGATAAGGATATTTTCTCATCCACTTCTTTGCTACATTTGCTCAGGAACAAATATCTCTAGATGACCAACATGTGGCACTGAGCAGGAATAAGCTTCACAGTTATATACATGTTTATAGTCTTCACTTCCCCAAAGCTCTATAGTATTTGACTTTTTAATCATGCTCCAAAGCAAATGATGTTAAAACACATAATTACAGAAATTTAACAAGTTAATGTTCAAGGATGTAAGTGAGAGTAAACAGACATAATGAGAAAAAATAACTGCCATAACATTAATTAACCAGCTTTGTGTATTTTGGAAGTAAATGCATATTATTATTGATCTTATAATAGCAATTTGAATAACATACTCTTGCCCCTCTGTAATGAATAGTGTCTCAATTATTGCTTCCTAATTTAAAAGAGTCTGTTAATGCATACTAAATAATGTTCAGAAAAGGAAAATTGCATTGAATAATCACATAAAATATTTCTATAATTTATTATTATTATTATTATTATTTTAAGAGCAACAAGTCAAGAAGGTGGTAGAATTAAACATTCATACCTAGGAAGGTAAGTTAAACTATGTTTTAAAGTGAGTCATCATGATTCTTGGTTGGGACAGGGAGCCAGGTAATTATATTTTTTACTTTTCAAGCTGAACCAGTATTAGACCTTTATTTATTTGAAATCCAACAGTTTTATATTCTACAGTCCACTGTGAAGGCTATAGTCTAAACCCCTCAATGTAAGCCTAAACCTCTCAAAGTCGATATTGGCTCTTAGTCTCCATGATGAGAGTCATTTTTAAAGTGTTTCTGGGATATTCTAGTTTTAAATAGTAAGTCACTCTCATATGCACCCCCAGAGCCCTGGAAAACCAGTGACAGATGTCCACACCACCGCCTTAATGTATCAGTTATCCAGGACTAATATAAAATAACGTATTGAAAGAAGTTCTGAGGACAATTTTGTGCCTTTTACCCCTTACCTTTTAAGTCAACTTCTGTGTTGCTGTGTAAGTATATACTGACCATTTTATGATGGGATGGGAACAAGATAATTTAAAACTTATACTTAAGATATTTGATATTAATCATTTAAAATATGGGTGAGCTGGCCGGGCGCGGTGGCTCAAGCCTGTAATCCCAGCACTTTGGGAGGCCGAGACGGGCGGATCATGAGGTCAGGAGATCGAGACCATCCTGGCTAATACGGTGAAACCCCGTCTCTACTAAAAAATACAAAAAACTAGCCGGGCGAAGTGGCGGGTGCCTGTAGTCCCAGCTACTCGGGAGGCTGAGGCAGGAGAGTGGCGTGAACCCGAGAGGAGGAGCTTGCAGTGAGCTGAGATCCGGCCACTGCACTCCAGCCTGGGCGACAGAGCGAGACTCCGAAAAAAAAAAAAAAAAAAAAAAAATGGGTGAGCTAAGATGCCTACTTGTTTTTGAAATACAGTCATCAGAATAAATTTCTAGCTTCCTTTGAAGCAACATCTGAAGTTATCATAGAATTTATAAATTAAGGGTGGAGTCAAGAAATTATCTGAAGTAGGAAACTTAAATTATTTCTAGTCCTGACTGGAGTAGAGCCATCTGGGGAATTAGCCACATGCAGGAACACACTGTGTGACATATTTGGGGAATAAAAGATGACTATTGGTGAAATTAGGTGAGTAGTGATTAAAATCTTTTTTTAAAAATCTTTTTTTAAAAAACTTTAAACCATTTTTAAAATGTGCTATTAGAGTTCACATTTTACCTACATCAAGTATTTTAATAACTCCAAGTAGTTTGCCATTACTCAAACTCAGCTAAATAACAATTCTTAAAACATTCTGTCTTTTGTATCACAAGAATGCAATACCTGCTTAGCTTTTAGTTCATATTTAGATTTATTGACTGCATTAATTTAATATATATTTATATAAAATATAAATGTATTATATAAAAATTGTCTTTATCACCACATATGCCAGCTCATAACATAAAATACATATATATTTCAAATATTTGTCATATGTTATATAATATATAATGTCATATAATATATTCTTCGCAAATTCTTTATTTCTCACTAGAAAATAAACGACACTCCCAATTATTGTTTAACACACAGTAAAGTATGTAATACTTATATACTAAAGTATACATAAAATAACCTTAGCTTTAAGGACAATGGTCTTTGCAATTCCTTGTTTGTCTATGGCATAAACCTAAATCATCACCAATATAAAAAATGAAAATCTCAGCCAAATTGGATCACATATTTCACCCAAATTTAATGCTGATAATGCTCAAGTAATTGTTAGAAATTGAAAACCTTTCTACTTGGATGACCACCTAAATATTTTTTTCCTAAGTTATATTTTTGGAGGATTGTACTGACCATGCAGCATGTACACAAGAGAAACACAATGTTCCTCTCTGATGTTTGGAACTGACAATGCCAGTCCTCATTCTTCTTCAACTCTACCTCAATACTAACGAATTCTTTCAATTCCTTACAAAAACAGAATCGAGAGGGAGGAATATTTTCATAGTCATTGTTTCACAAGAAGAGAGGATGTATAATTCCTTTTCTCAACATAAAATTTGCTTTCTAATTTTCTATCAGTTAAAAGACAGGATGCAAATTAATAAAAGATTAATTACTAGATTGATTTCCTAGCAAAATAAGATTCACATGAATTGTAGTCTCATATTTCAAAGGAAATACCATTTTTAAATCACTGATATGAGAAAGTAACCATTCAAACACCGTTAAATAAGATGATAGCTAATTGTGTTTGAAAATACATTAGGATTGTTAAATTTCTCAAACATACTTTCTATACACCTTCCATATTGAAGAATGAAGTCTCAAGTCATTAGCTTGGCAAAGGTGAGTGGTTAACATCAGTTTGCAATAACAAAACGAAGTCGTGGAAAATAAATATAAATAAATAAAAAGGTTTGCATGGTTTTAATAATTCAACACTATGGGTAAGAAAAAATGGTAAATATTTGAACAATGCTTTTCCCTTCCTCCAGCAGAAGAAACAATTTGATATTTAGCACAATGCTACATGTATACTATGTTTATTGTATTTTTTTTTTTATACTTTAAGTTCTAGGGTACACGTGCACAACGTGCAGGTTTGTTACATATGTATACATGTGCCATGTTGGTGTGCTGCACCCATTAACTGGTCATTTACATTAGGTATTTCTCTTAATGACATCTCCTTTTTTTCCCCCTAAAAAAGTTACCTGAGCCTATGAGCCCCTGACTTTCCATATCATTATCTATGTAAGCCTGGAGTTGGAAAACGTATTGCTAAGGCTAATTGGCAGGGGAACTAGTGAAATTAACCGAGATAGGGTTAATGTGAGGGAGGTAGTGGCCTTTCTTTTTCTTCAATTAAAGTAATCAGTTCATTTGAATATATAAGAAACCAAAGGTGTCCACAGAGAACTATACCTGAATTGTGAGAGTGCATACAGTTCAAAGACACAGAGAGAGAGAATATTATGTGTATCTTCGAGCTTAACCAAATCTTCCAAAATGTTTTCTGGTCACATAAACTTCTCTATTCTTTCATTTCTTACAGGATTTATTGCAGATCACACCCCACATTTGAAAAGCTAAACGATTTATTATAGTGTACATTGTAGGTGTTTATTATTTTCAGTAAATTTTCTTCAAGTTTCAAGTACATATAGAGACAGAAAGCTTTTCACCACACAGAAAACACTGCTTTTTTCCCCCAATGTTTCTTGAAGAGTGTTAAAGATAAATTAAGTTATTAAAAGTGGTTGTTACTTCAGAGATATTTTCTTTACCTATTTACTCTAAAGACACATTGTTATTTAAGTACATTAAGTTACAGTCAGGAATGTGAGAATTTCAGATCTTTGTCCTATTTCCCATTCTCACTTTTCATAGCCTGACTGCCTAGTTAAAATAAATAGAAAGGAAAGTCGCTACTCATGATATTATTGTGTCATAGTAAAAACTTAATGTTTTTTCAAATTAATATTGATAACCATTTGGCTAAAAGCCATTTTTCTCTCAGCATACTAAAGTGTTATGAAAATAATTAAAGATGTCCTGATATTAAATTTTAACTCTAGGGAGTAAAGCATGACATTTGCTTAAACAGAGTAATTTTAGATAAGAGAAACATAAACTTATTGAAAGAAGTTTTATTTTATTGCTCCACCACTAGTGAGTAGATATGATTTCAAATAGATCAAATACTTATAAAGTGAGTATGAAAACTACAAGAAAAAAATACTCAATGAAATACAACCTCTTGCAGGCAAGTATGTAGATAAAATCATACAAATATTGGGGATTAGAAAGAAGAGGTATATACTGAATATATACTACATATATATATAAACGGTACACTCTCACTGACAACACTTTTTAAACCAAATTGCAGTTCTGCCAAATACTACCTCCCTTAAAGGCATTTTTGTTAGCACTTCTGTCTGCATGCTCAGTGACAGATTACGTCAATAATCTAAGGCTTCGTTCCCACCGTAAAGGGCACTCTTACAATTTTACACATTAATTTGATTTCTTACAATTAATATACTTTTATTTATTACTTATTTTTGTTTTTATTTTTCATTTTTCTAAATTTTCATTGTCTTTTGGAGAACAGGCGGTTTTTCACTACACGAGTAATTTCTTTAGTGGTGATTTGTGAGATTTTGGTGCACCCATCACCTGAGCAGTATAGATGAACCCAATTTGTAGTCTTTTATCCCTCACTGCTCTCCTCTCCTTTCCTCCGAGTCCCCAAAATCCATTTTATTATTCTTATGCTTTTGCAGCCTCATAGCTTAGCTCTCACTTATGGGTGAGAACACATAATGTTTGGTTTTCCATTCCTGAGTTACTTAAAAAGATAGTCTGCAATTACATCCAGGTTGCTGCGAATGTCATTAATTTATTCCTTTTTATGGCAGGGTAGTTATTCCATTTTGTACATATATATGTATATGTGTATGTATATAAGTATATCATTCTTTATATGTATACATATATCATAGTTTGTTTTTCTACTCCTTGATGGGCATTTGGGCTGGTTCCACATTTTTGCAGTTTTGAATTGTGCTGAGAAAAATAAATGTGTGTGCAAGAATCTTGTTGGTATAAAAACTACTTTTCTTCTGGATAGATACCCAGTAGTGGGATTGCTGGATCAAACAGTAGTTCTGCTTTTAGTTTTTTAAGGAATCTCCACACTGTTTTCCATAGTGGATGTACTAGTTTACATTCCCATTAGCAGGATGGTATCACATTTTGGGTTTGACTTGCATTTCCCTTCTCCTGATCACTAGTGATGTTCAGCACTTTTTCATTTGTTTTCTAGCCATTTGTATATCTTCTTTTGAGAATCATCTATTTATGTCCTTAGCCCATTTGACACTATACAAATTCTAGAAGATAACATTGAAAAAATCCTTCTAGACATTGGCTTAGGCAAAGCCTTCATGACCAAGAACCCAGAAGCAAATACAACAAAAACAAAGGTAAGTAGGTGGGACTTAATTAAACTAAAGAGCTTCTGCATAGCAAAAGGAACAGTCAACAGAGTGAACAGACAACCTACAGAGTGGAGAAAATTATGCATCGGACAAAGAACTAATGTCCAGAATCTACAAGGAACTCAAACAAATTAGCAGGAAAAAAAATATTTCATAGACTTTTAAAGAGCAGTTTTAGATGCAGAAAAATTGAACAGGAATTGTATAGGGTTAGCATATACTTTCTGTCCAAAACTCCTACAGTTTCCTCTTAAACAATTATTATTAATGTGATACATGTGTTATACTTGATTAACCAATATTAACATATCATTATTAACAAAAGTCCATAATTAATATCAGAGTTCACTCTTGTTTTGTGAAATTCTATGGGTCTTGAAAAATGCAAGATGTTACATTCCGCTATTCCAGTATCATAACTACCATTCGCAGTATTCACTGTCTTAAGAATTCACTTTGTTTTGTTATCCCTCTCCACCTCTTAAACCCTTAGCATTCACTGACCTTTTTACATTTATCTATGGTTTTGCCCTTTCCAGAATGTCATGTAGTTGGAATCACAAAACACCTTGTTTTTTTTTATTATCAACTTTACTATATGCATTTATGATGCCCTTATGTTTTCTTGTGGCTTGATAGATCATTTCTTGAATCACTAAAAAATATGGCACTGTATGACTGTATCCATTTGTTTATCCATTTGCATTTGCCAATTGAAGAATATCATGCTTGCTTCCAGTATTGATTATGAATAAAGCTGTTAGATACAGTTATGTGCAGATTTGTTTTTATTTTATTTGGACATGAAAGTGGTGATTGTAATTTCTGGATCATATGGATAGACTATGTTTAGCTTTGTAATAAATAGTTTGATTTTGAGTGCAAAAATTTCTGCAGATTATGTATTCCTCAAATGGACATGAGATGGCTTTTTTTTTTTTTGGTATGACAAAAATAAGCTATTCTTGGAACAACAAAAAACACGTAATACTGATGTTGTTTTATTGTTTGTTTTAAAAACCTTACAAAGGGTAAAATGAAGAAAAAAATTTTGGTAATTGTTGAAGATATATTATTTTCCAGGCACTGTGTGCAATTGTGTGTGTGTATACTGTTAGGAAAGGCAATCTCATGTGCACGGCTTTTTTCCACTTCATACTTGACCTAATACCAATGGGTCTTAGACCTGGAACACTTTCTTATCAAGATATAAAGAGACCACACAGCCACTATAAGGAGGGTTCTGCCTCATGATCCTCCCCAGGGACCCACCCAACAATGCTATCACATTGGCGATTAAGTTTCAACACATAAACTTTGCGGGAACAGAAAAATTCAGATCATAGCAATGAGTAAAATCATTGTTCTCCCAGTGCTTGACTCTGTTGTGTTTTCCTTGGGAACTCTGATACCAAGATACAGGGACAGAAGTGTCTTAACTTATCTTCCTGGTGGTTGGCACAATGACGATCTTTGCTATTGTTCTTGTAGTTGGAGTCCTCCCATGGCATCAGTCACTGGTACAATGTTCTGCTTGATATATACACATTATAGAATAAACCTTTGAACTATTCGTTATTGAGTTTCAGAGACTCATTTGATTATGTTCTCACTCCGTGTAAGTAAATTCATGGATCATCATAGTCAGAACCAGAAAGCAATGCAAGTGGCCATCTAATGTATTATTGATTCTGAAACAATTATATGTTCTTACAATGGACAATCACACAGATAAAAAGAATTACTGATATGAGCAACAGTATGAATTATTTGTGAGAGATCAAATTTTGTGAAAGAAGCTTGACATGAAATAGTGTACACTGTGATTGCATTTATTTAAATTTGTAAGTCTTCTTTTAAAGTCAGAATAAATATTATTTTGGCGGCAATGAATATAGAAAAATTGACGTAGAAACATTATGTAGCACTGTCTTTGGCTTGATCTAAGTGTTAGTTACATTGCTGTCTACACATAAAAATCATTAAGTCAAACAAAGATGACCTGCTCTTTGGTTACTAAATTTATGTACGTTGTTGCTCAAGAAGGATATAAATGCAAAAATTTATAAATATTTCACTATAATAACCCCAAGTATGTGCGAAAGATAGTTGCTGTTTAAACATGGTAGACTAAAGGATAAATCAAGTGGATTCTTACAACTGTTAGGAAGCAACCTACTCATAAAGAGGGCTTGTGTCCCATGAGCTTCAAGAACTTACTTACCAAATACTTAGTCATAAATTCCTTTTTTATTTATATTCTTTTCTGTTATCCCTAGCTGTTATGGTATGTATCAGTCAGTTTTCATGCTGCTGATAAAGACATACCCAAGTTTAAGTAATTTATAAAGGAAAGAGGTTGTTTGACTCATAGTTTTACATTGCTGGGGAGGCCTCACAATCATAACAGAAGGTGAATGAGGAGCAAAGTCACATCATACATGGCAGCAGGCAAGAGAGCTTGTGCAGGGGAACTCCCCTTTATAAAGCCATCAGATCTTGTGAGGCTTATTGACTATCATGAGAACAGCACAGGAAAGACCCACCCTCATCTTTCAATTACCTCCCACTAGGTCCCTCTCATGACACATGGAAAATACAGGGACTACAGTTCAGGATGAGTTTTAGGTGAGGACAAAGCCAAACCATATAACGGTATTTGGTTAGACACAGCTGGATTACAGGAAATTAAAAGACAATTTCTTGTGCTACTTTGATTAAAAAGCTGATATACGGGTTTAACACCACAGTCAATTTGGGATGTAGCATTAAATTTAGTAACACGTTCAGAGAAAAATATTGAAACTCATGGTTAAAGAATTAAATCTTTGAAATTTTCCTGTCCTTTCCTCTATGGAATGCTATTTTCACTTTTTTCATAGAGGATTCCAGCATGATTTTATGAAGGGAGCTAATGGGCTACCTATAATGTCCACTGATACTTTCTAAATCTTGTAAAAGATAGCTCTTTTGGTCTTGACAAAATAGCCTAGATTCATCTCTCTCTCTCCACTCCTCCCCAACTAATCATTACTATAAACCATGAAAGTAATGCAAGAGACAATAAAAGACAACTGAAAGTTGAGAACAAAAAGGTAAACTGTTTCGGGAACACAGGACATCAGTTGGTTGTCTTACAAATGATCCCTCCCCAACAAACCAAGTCCCAGTGTTTCTCAAATTCCAATCTAGCAAAAATAGGCTGCCTAGGCAGGCTCATTCTTTTCCTGATTGAATAGGAATCTTGCCATCACTCACCAGGTGAGTCACCAAGAGAAGCCAATGAGGAGTACATGGCAGCCATCTGCCACAGAAAGCACCACTTCTTCAGCAGGACGGAGACCCCAAATCCCCCACCTTCCCATCAAGAGCATAGCATGGCAGGCAGAGGACACTGTCGAGGGAGTCCCAGCACAATACCACCTGGCCTGGCAGGTGTTCTCCATAACCACAGAATCTGAGGCTTCTCTCTCCCATTCAGGATTACTATGTGGCTGAGCACTAGGAGGATCCTGTCCCTGGAAGTGCTTAGAGCTGGAAGCCTCTTCTTGCTCTGGGCCTGAGATCTTCTCCCTCTAGCACAGGGATATGGGGCAGCAGCAGATGGCAATGGCTACAGGAATCCCACCACCACAAGAACCTGACTGGGGAAACGCATTTTATCTCCACCAGCCAGAGACTTTCTTCACACACTGATGGGCAACAGGTGGTCTCACCTTCCTCCTTCCCCCTCCAGCATCACCAGGAGGAAGCCAAGGGAGCCCAGGTGATATAAGATAAACCACGCAGACCAAAAATACAAAGGCTCTAAGAGTTAAACCATTACTGGAGATACAGCCCAGAAGAGTAGGTCAGGCCCTTCATGCCAAAACTAAACAGTGTTACTGGCTAAAGAAAACTAAACAGTGTTACTAAAATAAAGACTTATCTATGAGTCTCCTAACATAACAGACACAATGTATGGAATACAATGGAAAGCCACCTTTTATATGAAGAACCAATAAAATTACAACTTGAATGAGACAAACAGTCAACTGACACTGATGCTGAGATCAATCAGAGATTGAAATTATCTAAAAAAATTTAAAGATATTTTCATAAAATAATTCTAATAATAATGAAGATATCAACAATTTTAACACAGAAATAGAAGTTAGGAGAAAGAACCTAATGGAGATGATAGAACTCACAAATACAATAATGGGAACAGTCAACTTGTTGGATGGGCACCACAGTAGAGTGGAGATGACAGAACGGAGCAGTAAACTTGAAGACAGATCAATAGAATCTACCCAATGTGAAAAAAAGAGAGAAAAGAGAATGAAAAAGAAATGGATAAAGCTCTGGAGATCTACGAGAAATAATGAACAGATCCGATGTTTGTATCGTTGGATTCCCAGAAGGAACCCGATCTTCCTGAAGACCTAGAAGATTATAGAACAAGAGACTTGGACAATAATAAAATTGTCCACAAAATAATAATAATGATAATATTGCCAAGAGTCTTAAGAATGCAGTGAGAGAGGGCAAAGAAAAATCTAACAATTTTGTTGGTAAGGCTAACAAGAAATATCTAATAATTCTATTGTCAAAAATCTGTTGAATTTCCAAAAAAATCAGAGTCTGGTACTAATTCAAGCATAAATCTGCATTCAACATAAATGTTGAGATGAGATGAAATAAAGAGAGTATAATATTTTGATTCGGGTATAAGGCAACATTTTATATTAAATATAGATAGTAATAACCTAATGTTGGCAATAAAAGTAATAAATATCACATAATAGCAGTTTTTTTTTTACTTGTTCCTTGGTCATTTCTACTTATTTCCTCTGTATACTCATCATTTTACAAATACATTTTTTTCTGGAATGTCAAAAAGCAAAAAATAACAAGGCATATACATTCATATATAAATGCTTTTTTTAACAATGAGATTTGAAGATTAAGTCAATTTGAGATAACAAGAAAATCTTAAAAGAGGGAAAATAGAACTCTCTAGTCCTGAAAATCAGTAAAAGTCTGCTGTCATTTATTTGAATATGGTAGAACATCTTTTATATAGAGAGAGGAACGCCAAGGAGACAAATCTTACTTTAGTCAGCCTCCCCAGTCTCCCATCTCCTGCCCTTCTTTCCACAACAATGGGTCCTCTTAAATAACATCTATAAAATCATGCTACAGAAACAACAGTCTCCACAGTTTGCCTGGCTTCAATTGTTCGGTGATTTTTCAACTAGCAGATCAAATTTTGATTTTGTAAATAAGGGTAAATTGTAAGATCTCTTTTATTGCATCTCTGGGCACTATTTTTCCTTCATATTTTCTCTGTAACTAAACTCAATAATGTCTTTTTAAAATTTTGGGGTTTTTTAAAATGTTTATTTCTTCAATTTTCATTTTTAATTGTAAATTGACATATTATAGTTGTATATATTTATGGGGTAAAAATGATGTTATGATTTATGAATACAGTCACAGTTAAATGGGGTGAAGCCTCAATTAGGCAGAAGATCAGTTTTTTTTTTTTTCCTTTGAGATATATTGCACTACAAGGTGAATGTAGTAAAGTATTACACGATTTAAAGTAGCTGAGAGTTAATTTCAACTACTCTCACCACAAAAATGGTAAGTATTTGACATGGCGGATTTGTGAATTAGCTTAAGAGTGTCCCTTTGATTCTCACTCTTGTCTGCTGGAGCCTGAGATCCTGCCCCTTACTAACTTGTGGGCACGGCTATATTTTTATCCTTCCTTGGTCACCATTGGCTCTCTATGGGTGTTCTATATATTTTTTTGTAATTTATAAAAACAAGAGCAACTGTTGCAGAGATAATGCAATGTAAAGAGTTAATCCTATATCATTTTGTTTTCTTCTGTGTATGCACAGAAGACATTTTCCACCTGCCCTTCCTTTCAGATATGCTTATGATACAAAGTTTTGACCAAAGGGATGTGAGCAAAAGTGATGTGTACTATTTCCAAGATGAAACATAAAACCATCTGCACACTGTCCATGTTCTTATCTTCCTGTTCCAAAGCAAATTTCAAGTTGATATATTTAAAATGACACTTTCACAAGTTGGAAAGCGAAAGCATTGGCATTGATGAATTAAATCATGGAACAGATCTACCAAGGAAAGCTACCCCACTTCATTTACATCAGGCTGTGACAGGACTTAAGCATATCCTTTATTGTATTTACCCAGTTAATTTTAGAGTTTATTCATTACCACAAGAGAGCCTGATTAATAGAGTTCACTTTGGCAGAAATTGGGGGAATTTGTTTCAAAAGCAATAAACGAGAAGTTAAAGAGTAAAATCATGAATAAACCAGTTGTGTTCATATTGTTGCACTTCAGATATTCTGAATGAAATGTGTAACCTGAAGATCTGGGAACGGTACTAGAGTTTAATCAACAAGTCGAGTAAAGCCTGGATTCAATGATGATATTCATTATATCAGTTTGAGCAGTAAAAATTTTCTTACGTTAACATAGAGCAAGGAATCCAAAAGCTTATAGACTAGGGATCCTAGAATATATTTAGAATAATGTGATCTTTTTAAGCGCCTTCTGAGGATACCTGGCAAGAGGACATGTCCTCGATTAAGTAATTCAGAAATACATTGTGAGATTTTCTTTGAGAAATTCTGGTGTCCTGTTTTCTGCAGGCTGAGAACGGCAGCGAGTGATGCCGTCACTGGAAAGGGCTCTGTGATTTTCATGCGGATGTGAGAGTTCATGGCCGAAAGAAGGCCTGAACTATAATATTAAACAATTTGACCTAATTGATATTCATGGCAATCTCCACCAAAAACAGTGGTGGACACATTACTTTAAAATGTACATGGAACATTAAACAAGAAGGTCAGTATTATTTCTAGGTCATAAAGTGAATCTTGACAACTTTAGGAGTTAAGTAAAGTCTAGAATAGTGTATAAACTAGTACTAAATTGAAAAACAAAAGATTCAAAATACTAAATGTTTATTTTTTCTTGGACTTTTCACACAATTCTAACCTGATTAAATTGTAAGAAATTATGCTATAGCTAATAACTTAATAATAACACAGCATTGTGCCAAAGATAATTAAATTCTCCCTATACTATAGATGTATTTATTATTTAACTATTTTTCACCTGTTTTAGCCCTCCTATTTAGGCAGTATTTATTTTTTAAAAAAGCTTTACATACATTGCCTTTTTACTCTGTAACCAGTATAAATTTTCAAATAAACATTCTTTCTTGAAACAATATGACATTTTACTTTCTAAGTAAAGTTCTATAAATTCCATGTAAAATGTTTACTTTCTAAATATTAGTTCTACCAATTCTATGTAAAATGACATAGGGAGCACACTTTAAGCAAAATTTTCACTTGCTGTGAACATTTATGATCAAAGAGACAGAGTTGGCCGGTAGATCTCAAAACAAAGATGCGGATAATGAAAACATCCATCTCTTGTTATTCTAATGAGGCATCTTTTGCTGGTGAAATAACTGTCTTCTATAATTAACAGCTTAGGGACATTTTAGTGGTTGACAAATAGCTTTAAAACCCTGCAAGTACCTCTTAATCATCATATGCAGCTGCTTAATGAAATTTTCTGATATTCAATGCTTGTTTATCTATTCATATATTTTAGTTTCAGAAACAAGATGGAAAATAGAACTGATATGCCCTATTATTTAATTTATAAATTAAAGATGTTATCTGTTATGAAAACCAAAATAATGTAGTGTTTGTTTACATAACAAGTCAAATTTTCTTAGTACAGGTTAGTTATGAAATAGATACCAGAGTATGTAAATATATAATAGACAGAAAATATTGGGGTAATGCGTAAACCAGGGAAAAGTATTAATGATAAAATAATATTAATTTTAGACTTTTTAGTACTAAGTACTTGCATGTTTTGAGTTTTAACTCATTTAACTATGATGATGGTAATATATTCTGCACATTTTAAAGTTGCATTATGTATTTTCTTTGAAAATATTGACATACCTTAAACATAAGTTATATAAAACATGCTGGATCAAAATAGTCCCCTACATACAGATGTTTTGTAAACATGAACTGGCAATCAATGTTTTTGTCACAATGTTATATAAGCATGTAAAAAACAAAAACATGCTCAGAATTTTTTTCAGTAACTTATTAAAATTACCCACTTCAAAAGTGTATTTCTAGACACTTAGCACAAAGCACCTGAATTGTTAACTTTTCCATGGGAAATTAGAAATGTATAAATAAAAATCAAGCAAATCTCTGATTAAATAAATAAACAATTAAATGTGACCAAAACAACATTGGTTATATGAAATCTTCAGGAAAGTAAAAAGGGACAATTATTTCATGTGGTAGATTTTGCTGTGGGTTGAATGTGAGCCTCTTAGGTTGTCTTTTATTTTCTGCTCATCTACTTCTAAACTCGCCTATATTAAATGAAAGAATTATTGCACTCGCAGTTCTAGATTTATCCCTCTGATTTTCATTAAATTTCTCTAGCTGGAAAATAAACAAGCAGAAATCCCTTGATCATTATATTTTCCCATCACTGGAGCTATTTCGCATTTCCCAGTACCTTCAATTGTACCACTGCTTCTCGCACCATTTTATGTTTATGGATTGGAATTAACCCTGATGCTTCTTTGTATACCTCTTTGAATACACAGGCTAGTTATATTCCTTTAAATTTATGATTTGTTATTATACCTTTACAAGCCTTTAAGCCTAAACTCTTCATTTCCATAGACAAAGCAAAGCATCATAATTGTGACCCTCTGGTTTTCTTTCTCACCTCTTTCTTCTGCTCCAGAATATTCTAAAGAATCACTAGATGATGGTTCAACCCTAAATAACACTTCACCATTTATATTCCCAGGAAACTGCGTGTTGGCTCTTTCTTGATCTTTTTGGAAAATAAAGACCTCATGAGATGGTAAAGTCAAAATGACATCCTTAAAATAAGGTAAAAATGAAAGCATCCAAACCTCATTTAGAAGAATTTCATCTGATTAAAACCACCAAGAACAGAGAGAATAAGAACTTATTCATTTATTCTAGGTAATCTAATTTGTTGACATGTAAATGTTCTTAGTATTCTCTTATGCTTCTATTTCTGTGGCATAATTTGTAATGTCTCATCTTTCATTTCTGATTTTATGCATTTGAGTCTCTTCTCTTTTTTTCTGTATCTTGCGAAATGTCAAAGTTGTTTATCTTTTCAAAAAAAATCTTAGTCTTATTGGCCTTTTCTATGACCTATCTAATCTTTATGTCATTTATTTCTGCTCTGATCTTTGTTATTTCTTTCTACTAACTTTAGACATAGTTTGTTCTTCATCTAGTTTCTGAAGGTGTAACATTTGCTCCTTTGATTCTTTATTTGATATCTTTTTGTGTGAGTCAATTTTCACATTGCTGATAAAGACATACCAGAGACTGGGCAAGTTACAAAAGAAAGAGGTTTAATTGGACTTACAGTTCCACGTGGCTGGGGAGGCCTCAGAGTCATGGAGGGAGGCGAAAGGCACTTCTTACATGGTGGCAGCAAGAGAAAATGAGGAAGATGCAAAAGCGGAAACCCCTGATAAAACCATCAGATCTCTTGAGACTTACTACCGTGAGAATAGTGTTGGGGGGAAACCGCCCCCATGATTCAAATTATCACCCACTGGGTCCCTCCTACAACACATGGGAATTATGGGAGTACAATTCAAGATGAGATTTAGGTGAGGGCGCAGAGCCAAACCATATCACTTTTTTTTGTCTTTTATGTAGGTGTTTATCACCATAAACTTCACTCTTAAAACTGCTTTTGCTCATTCTGTAAGTTTTGGTATGTTTTGTTTCCATTTTTGTTTGCTTCAACATTTTCTAAATTTCCTTTTGGACTTCTTCTTTGATGTATTCGTTATTCAGGAGCATGTTGTTTAATTTTTACGTACATATGAATTACAACCTACCAATACTGAATTATGAAGGTATAGACAATTTGAACACACCAATAATGAGTTAGGAGATTAAAAAGTAGTAATTAAAAAAATCTTTCATCATATAAAATTCTAGGACCTAGAAGTGCTGAAAGAAAATAATTGTCAACCCAGATTTCTACATCCAGCAAAAAATATCTTTCAGGAATGAAGGTGAAATCAAAATGTCCTCATACAAGGCAAAAACAAGAGGAGTTTTTGACTAGCAGAGGTACTCTAAAAGAATGAGTGAAAAAATTTCCCATAATATATAGAAAAGGATATAAGGAGGAATATTGGGTGGTCAAAAAGGAAGAAAGAACAAGAATACATAAAAATATAGAAGCTACGTCTGGAGATGGAGATATCAGTTTTCTTGAATCACTGAATAAATGAAAGCTAAAAATCCATTAGAAGTAACATCTAAAGACTGTATTACCATTATTTCTTTTGCATAAAATCTGACTACCTACCTACCTTGAAGAAAATGTAGGAAACTCTATCCCTGAGCACACAGTGTAATGCACAAATAGAGTTGTTTCCAAAACAAGTTGACCCCCGTGAGGTTTTGAATCATGCAGGTTTTGTTACCTCAGGATGGGGTCAGAAAGGATGTGGTATATACTCTATAAAATTCTGGAATCAAGTTGGAATGAGGAAGCATACCTTTTGATTTCTGCTATCACAAACCACTTATCTAGTAATCCTTTTGGTATATTATCAATTTGAACTTTAAGTCACCAGGTTTTGTTTTTTTTGAGAGGGCTTTGACGGTTCTGGCTGGATTTGAAATTCTGACTTTCCACTTACACTAACATACTAACTATGTGATTTCTGTGGAAGGACACATTTCTGAGCCCTTTTACCTTTCCATAAAATAAAAAATATGAATGTAACATAGCAAATATCTAACGTTAGTCAAATGGTATATAAATAATTGAACAAATACATGTAATTAACTGGTACACAATGAGTGTCTAATACACACTGACTAAGAGACTGAGGAGAAAGAAAGAAGAAGAGGAAGAAAGAAGAGGGAGAAAAAGAAGAATTTCCTCTATCACTGTAAACAAAAGCTATACACTTTACGTGTTATTCCAATTTTCTTTCATCTCATTGTAACTTTAAATTCTTTTGCAACTCGTGCTTCTTAGCACCTTCATTACAAATTATGAGTGGTGATAAAAGTGTTGTACAACCTTACATATTCAACCAGTTATCACCCTGTTTTGTCATGACTCCTAATATTTAAAGTATATTTTTATTAGTTCAAAAATTAAAGAATTGATGATCAGAGACACATTAAACAAGGATACATACATAGAATACTACAGCTAGAAGGGACCTTAAACTTCACTCAGATCCCATTTGTCATAATACTGTCGATTAGAAAACTAAGGCCTTTAGAAGGAAAAGGTCTTATTCACAGTGGTAAGATGGTCAGACTCCCATTAGAGTGATGACTAATGACAGGGTTTAAATAGGTTTCACTGCTTGAAAGGTGTTATAATTTAATGTATAAAAAACATATGCTCTGGAGTCAGATTGTCTCACCATAAAATGTCATATTTTTTTATGGTACAGCTATAAAAATGTGTTGAACTTTCTGTTCCTTGGTATCCTCATCTGTGAAACGGAGATGATATGGTCCTTGCATCATGGATTGTAATGCTGAGTTAATATGTACATGTGAACCATTGCAATTCCTGAGAGGTAGCAAATGATCAACTGTGGCGATTATTACCAGTACTGCTATGAATCATTGACCACTTTCAATTCAATTGGATATGCAAATATGAAAATAATGAAAGCAAAGAGAAATATACTCAAGCATAAAAAATATGAAATAATATATAATGAAAATAAAGTGTATGCTGAAGGCACTGGAAGTACACTGCTATAATGGACTTACCTTGTACACAAATCAGTGTAATATTGTTTTAAGTAGATGGTAACATATTAAATGTATATGATATATATTTATCATATATATGTATTTTAAAGTATAACTATATATAGATATATATCCAATATCTAGTGTCTATGTCAATATCTATGTCTTTAGTTTTCTATATCTATCTATGACATATCCTCACTATTCATAGATTTGGATTTGTAAATTTGCCTATTTGCTAAAAATTATTTGTAACAACAAACTCAATACTGCTTGTACTTTCATGGTTGTTTCCAGATACGCTCAGAGTGGCAAAACATTCCCAGCTGGGGTTGATCAAGATGCTGCTCTGCCTTCTGTTTCAGCTCTTGAACCTGTTATACAGAAATGATCAAACATGGGCACACTAGGTGTGCATAGTGTGGTGAACTGCAAGAAAATCTGGCTCTGGGTCCAGTTAGATCAGATTTGAATCCCAGCTCTGGCATTCTTTATTGGGAACACTTCTATTAAGTCACGTAACACTTCCGAACCTCCTTTATTATATAAAGGCAATATGGAAATGCAGCATCTATGGATCATATAAGTTATTATTCTTTCCAGAGTACTCAAGGTTATAGTAACATAAATGTATGTATTCAACAACAGCTTGAGGATAGGTTCCTTTGGAACTTTCGCTAATGGTGTTGAAATCATTTTTTACTTAGTACTGAACTTAAATGTTCTAAGTAAATCTTTGAATGCCATTTCTCTGATGGAATTCTGATGTCAAAAAATGTGTTTCTCTGCAATGTCACATTAAATATCATTTCCAAAATCTTTTATAGACTTAGACCAATATTAAATTGAATGAATTAATGATAAATTTTAGTAATCTAGATGATATCCAAATAGATTAATCAAGATAAAATACGCAAAAGCACTAGACCACAATACATCAGTTTTTGTTTGTATATTTTTGTCTATTAAAATTATATTTACATTTACTACATCCCCAATTAAGATAGCAAATTCAATATATGATGTGTTTATAATATCTGATAAGGTTAATTACGTTTTAAAACAAGCTGAAATTGAGAATTTTAAATGATAAAGATTTCTTGCTATAAATTTGAAGGTGTGTTTTTAAACACAAACAAGGGCATGTTAATTTCATTATGCCTAAGATATTTAGAAATGATAAACAGAAAAGAATTAATACTTTAAATGAGGAAACAATTAGTACTTTGGATGAGGAGAGAATCAACACTTTAAATAAAAAATCTTTAGACTACACTGTCTGCTCTTAATAAAAATCAGTAAAAATATTTATTTGTTTATTATATCCATTTTGTAGAGATTTCTTCCCAAGAGAGCCCATTAATGCCTCAGCTTTTTTTTGACACTTGAATCAATAAAAAAGAAAAAGAAAACCAGAGAAACAATAGAATACTCACTTTCAGATGAGCTAACTTTCCTAATTATTATCTAAATTTTCTATTATAGTTACTACAAAGTATTCTTATTTTGGTTAATAATACAGTCAATGCTGCGACCACTTTGTTTCTCAAAACCTATGTTCATATTTAATTCTCTTTTATCAAGGTTCAAAGTCTCTGAAACTAGGGCTCAAATTCAGAAAAATAAATCATTCAAAACACTCTGTAGACCCCTACTATTTTTGACATTTCTTGGATCATTGGATAGCACAAAGCTATCCAATAGCTCCACCAAGAATCTATAATATGAAAGTCATGAGTTATAGATGCTATAAATAATTAGATTAGTTCAGTAGTCTCCACAATTTTAACTGACTTAAAATTATTGGAAGAGCATCTCATTTATCAAGTCTATTAATTAATATTATTGAGAGTTCACCATGTCACAGACTCATGAATCCTTGGCTTTATTTTTTTAAGTCAAACATTCCCTAAGCATAAAGCACCTTAAATGTGACTTTTGCAGGGCTGATCTCTTCATACATGTAATGACTTTCCTAGACTTCCTAAATTTCTGAGAAAACTTCTTGTTTTACCGCCAAAGAATAATAGGAAAATAATGGCATTAAGTAGAGGAGTATCACCAATGACACTCTCTATCAAATGTGGCAGAAGAATGTGGGAACGGCTGTTGAAAAAGGTATGGTTTTCTTCATGTTTTTACATTTTTTGCACATTTCAATTCATAAATAAATACAAAAATTTGGCACAATCTAAGCATTATGAACTCTCCTAAACAAGTGAAATTCTCCCTTCAAAGCAAAGCCACTTTCTAAAGAATTCCTCTAGGAATGGAATCCAAATTTAGCACAACAACAAAAGCAAAAGCAATGTAAAAAGAATGCCCAGACAGAAGTTAGGGAGGGCAGACAATAAGGTGGATATAAGAGTAAACGTTTTGTTTTGTTTTGTTTTTTTCCTTTTTAAAAATCAATTTGCAAAAACTAAAGTAGAGAGAGTTAGCTCTAGAACCATATCAGAAAAGTTACTGTGACCACACATCAGTAAGTTTAGTATAATCTATTTCTCATAAAACCAAATAAAACAAATATAAATAAAAATAACAAGAACACCATAAATCAGAATTAGAAAAATGAACAAATGACATGATAGAAGTAAAAAAAAAAAAAAAGAAACAAACAAACACAAAAGGTCTCAGAAATAAAGACTAAACTAACATGGAAGAAAAGAGGAAATTAACATTACATATATTAAGTTTTAAGAAATAGAAGTTAAAAGGAGGATGATATTAAAATCAGGGAATAAAGATGCAAGAAATTAAAAATGAGAGGGAAACAACAGATGTGGAACATGAGTAAGGAAGAAACTATGTAAGTAAGATAAACATTTCTACAGTTTTATGCCAGTTTCATGATGCTTTGGAAAAAAGAAATTTCTACAGAAGAAAACCAAGTGAATGGCAATGAACAAATGATATGAATATTGACATTAAAAATTCTAAAAATTAACTTCTTTTTTTTTTTTTTTTGAGACGAAGTCTTGCTCTGTCAACCAGACTGGAGTGCAGTGACTGGATCTCAGCTCACTGCAAGCTCCGGCTCCCAGGTTTACGCCATTCTCCTGCCTCAGCCTCCCGAGTAGCTGGGACTGCAGGCGCCCACCACTGCGCCCTCGCCCAGCTAGTTTTTTGTACTTTTTAGTAGAGACGGGGTTTCACCGTGTTAGCCAGTATGGTCTCGATCTCCTGACCTCATGATCCGCCCATCTCGGCCTCCCAAAGTGCTGGGATTACAGGCTTGAGCCACCGCGCCCGGCCTAAAACTTCTTACTGAAAGACTCATATGACATAATTGGGGGAAAATGACCAAAACAAATAATATTAGTATATATCCTTTGCAAATTTTCTGGACAATAAAGAAAAATAATAAATCCTTATGACTTTTGGGTATAATGATTAATTCACCTAAAATAATAGAAAATCAAATTGCCATCAGATTTGAAACAACATATATAAGGACACAATGAAGTAACATTTTCAAACATTGAGTGAGACAAAATGTGGGCCAAGTATACTACCTGTTATCAGAAATTATTTTCATGTATAAAGGTCAGAAACTACTATTACCATGCAAAAATAGTCATGTTCTGTGAGTCTTTTTATGAGGAAGATACTAGAGATTGAATGTCAGACAGCAAAAATGAGTAGAGGAATGTTAACATTAAGGTGGTTTGTGATAATTAAATATATTTACCTGTAGAATGAAAGCAAAATTATGAATTTAAGGAAAAATAATAGCACTTAGTGACTGTATCATCTGACAACCTAGATACAGAACAATTTGTAGGAAATAGTGTGGATGGCAGACAGACTATCAGAAAACTAGAATATGTTTGCTTATTCCTAAGTTATTCCCTAAGTTGATTAAAACTGTGTTTCAAATTACGAGTTGGAGAAAAGGGGAAAGCAATGTGAAAATAATTTATGAATGAAATCTCTATTGCTCATTATAGCAAGCCAATAGAAAATAATAAAGTGAAAACATTCATACACCACAGTGCAAGAAAAAGTAACATGGCCGGTAGTTTTCAAACTGCAACAGGAATTTTTAAAAGCCATATTTAAAGGGGAAGCACTCACTGAAGTGATCATAGGCTCCCATATGTTTCATGAGCTGAATTGTATCTCTCTAAAATGTATATGTCCCAGACGTAATCCTAGTACCTCAGAATGTGACTGTATTTGAAGACAGGGCATTTAAAGAGGTGATTAAGTTAAAATAAACTTCCTAGGATGGGCCCTAATCCAATCTGACCAGTATCCTTAGGGATTACTAAGCACCTATTAAGCAGAATAAAATAATGTCCCTTGTGGCAACATGGATGCAGCTGGAGGCCGTTATCCTAAGCAAACTAACATAGGAACAGAAAACCAACTACCACAAGTTTTCACTCATAAGTGGGAGTTAAGCATTGGGTACACATGGACATAAAGTTGGCAACAATAGACACTGGGGACTACTGGGAGTGGAGGGAGGGCCAAAGGCTGAAAAACTAATTGTTGGGTACAATGCTGAGTACCTGGGTGACAGGTCACTTGTACTCCAAACCTCAACATCATGCAATATATCCATGTAACAAACCAGCACATGAACCTCCAAATTTAAAATAAAAGTTGAAAAAGAAAGACCAAAGGAGATTTGATCACAAAAGGCAACACCAGGGTTATTCATGTACAAAGGGATGGATGTGGGAAGAAGCAGGAAGAAGGCTGCCTTCTGCAAGCCAAAGAGAAAGTTCTCAGAAGAAAGTAACCTTGCTGGTAGCTTGACCTTGACTTCCAAAAGGTCCAACAATTGTGAGAAATAACTTTCTGTTGCTTAAGCTCCTCAGTTGTTGGTATTTTGTTAAGACTGCCCTAGCAAACTTATACATCTGATATGGTTTGGCTCTGTGTCCCCACCCAAGTCTTATCTTGAATTGTACTCCCATAATTCCCACATGTTGTGGGAGGGACCTTGTGGGAGACAATTGAATCAAGCGGGTGGTTTCCCCCATACTGTTCTCCTGGTAGTGAATAAGTCTCATGAGAGCTGATGATTTTATCAGGGATTTCTGCTTTTGCTTCTTCCTCATTTTCTCTTGCCACCACCATGTAAGAAGGGCCTTTGCCTCCTGCGGTGATTCTGAGGCCTCTCTAGCCATGTGAAACTGTAAATCCAATTAAACTTCTTTTTCTTCCCAGTCTTGGGTATGTCTTTATCCGCAGCATGAAAATGAAATAATACAGTAAATTGGTACCAGTAGAGTGGGGCATTGCTGAAAAGATACTTGAAAATGTGGAAGCGACTTTGGAACTGGGTAACAGGTAGAGGTTGGAACAGTTTGGAGAGGTCAGAAGAAGACAGAAAAACGTGGGAAAGTTTGGAACTTCCTAGAGGCTTGTTGAATGGTTTTCCCAAAATGCTGATAGCAATATAGACAACAAGATCCAGACTGAGGTGGTCTCAGATGGAGATGAGGAACTTGGTGGAAACTGGAGCAACGGTGACTCTTGTTATGTTTTAGCAAAGAGACCAGCAGCATTTTACCTCTGCCCTAGAGATTTGTGGAACTTTAAACTTGAGAGCAATGGAAGAAATTTCTAAGCAGCAAAGCATTCAAGAGATGACTTGGGTGCTGTTAAAAGCATTCAATTTTCAACAGAAAACAGCATAAAAGTTTGAAAAATTTGCAGCCTGACAACAATGCTATAGAAAAGAAAATCCCATTTTCTGAGGAGAAATTCCAGCCAGCTCCAGAAATTTGTATGAGTAACAAGGAGCCAAATGTTAATTGCCTAGACAATGAAGAAAATTTCTCTGGGGCATATCAGAGGCCTTCACGGCCCCTCCCATCACAGGCTTGGAGCTCTAGGAGGAAAAAGTGGTTTTGTGGGCTGGGTCTAGGGACCACAAGCCGTGCACAGCCTATGGACTTGGTGCCCTGAGTCCCAGTTACTCTAGCCATGGCTGAAAAAGGCCAATGTAGAGCTCGGCCCTGGCTTCAGAACATGTAACCCCTAAGCCTTGGTGGCTTCTATGGGGTGTTGAGCCTGCAGGTTCATAGAGTCAAGAATTGAGGGGCCGGGCATGATGGCTCTCGTCTGTAATCCCAGCACTTTAGGGGGCCAAGGCGGGCAAATCACGAGGTCAGGAGATAGACACCATCATGGCTAAAATGGTGAAACCTCATCTCTACTAAAAATACAAGAAATTAGACAGGCATGGTGGCGGGCTCCTGTAGTCCCAGCTACTCAGGAGACTGAGGCAGGAGAACGGCATGAACCCGGGAGGTGGAGCTTGCAGTGAGCCAAGATAGCGCCACTGCACTCCAGCCTGGGCGACAGAGTGAGACTCTGTCTCAAAGAAAAAAAGAGAAAGAATTGAGGTTTGGGAACCTCCGCCTAGATTTCAGAAGTATGGATGCCCAGGCAGAAGTTTGCTGTAGGAGTGGGGCTCTCATGGAGAACCTCTGCTAGGGCACTGCAGAAGGCAAATATGGGGTGAGAGCCCCCACACAGTGTCCCTACTGGGCACCACCTATTGGAGCTGTGAAAAGAGGGCCAACTTCCTCCAGTCCCCAGAATGGTAGAGCCACTGGCAGCTTCCACTGTGAACCTGGAAAAGCACCTGACACTCAACACCAGCCCGTGAAAGCATCTGGGCTGGACCCTGCAAAGCCACAGGGGTGGAGCTGCCCAAGACCATGGAAACCCGCCTCTTTCATCAGCGTGACCTGGATGTAAGACACGAAGTCAAAGGAGATAATTTTGGAGCTTTAGAATTTGACTACACAGATGGATTTTGGACTTGTGTGGGCCCTGTAGCTCCTTTGCTTTGGCCAAGTTCTTCCATTTGCAGTGGATGTATTTACCTAATGTCTGTACCCCCATTGTAGCCAGGAAATAACTAACTTGCTTTTGATTTTACAGGCTCATAATCATTATAGGCAGAAGGGACTTGTCTCAGATGAGATTTTGGACTGTGGACTTTTGAGTTAATGCTGAAATAAGTTAAGACTTCCGGGTACTGTTGGGAAGGCATGATTTGTTTTGAAATGTGAGGACATGAAATTTGGCAGGGGCCAGGGGTGAAGTTATATGGTTTGGCTCTGTGTCCCCATCCATAGCTCATCTTGATTTGTACTTCCATAATTTCCCCATGTTGTGGGAGGAATCCAGTGGAAGATAATTGAATCATGGGGGTGGTTCCCCCCATACTGTTCTCCTGGTAGTGAATAAGTCTCACAAGATCTGATGGTTTTATCGGGGGCTTCCGCTTTTGTGTCCTTCCTCATTTTCTCCTGCCACCACCATGTAAGAAGTGCCTTTTACCTCCCACCATGATTGTGAGGCCTCCCCAGCCACGTGGAACTGTAAGTGCAATTAAAACTCTCTTTCTTCCCAGTCTCCCATATGTCTTTATCAGCAGCGTTAAAATGGACTAATACAACACCTATGATTTAAACTCTCCCCCTGATATCTGCTATAGTTATTTAGTGCAATTACTGCCTCAGCTACTCTATTGTTCTGCGGAATTAATGTTCTCACCAAACACAAGTGTTTACCATAGTTTTCTTCAATATACAACCCTGATGTTGCCCAGGCAGCAATAGCTATTAATATGTGGGCACTACAAAACTAAATGTTTCATTAATTTAGTCAACATTAAAAACAAAATAGCACTTATCTATGCCTATTTTTTAAAAGTATTTTTGGAGGAAGGTGTTGTTTGATATTGAGAAAACAGTTATAATGTACCAATAGTAGAGAAAATCAGTTCAATGGGGCAGCAAATCTGTAGTTTGGGTGCAGGTAGGTGATACAACATTTATTGGAAAAGCTGGAAAATACAGAAGGAAAGTGTGTGAACAGGGGTGTTCTAAGGGAACTATCTTTAAAGTAGCTCTAAGACTGCATCTGAATACACTTGCTTACCTCGCCATCTCACCTCTCCCACAAAACATTAAACAAGGTCAGATGCCATTTCTAGTCTCTTTCATTAACCCAATCTTACATATATGTTTACAGTGTGGCATGGCACAGCTGCCCTGTTCTATACATTAGATGGTTACAGAAAAGGCGTGCCACAAGAAGGATATTGTCTTTTTTTTTTTTTTTTTTTTTTTTTTAGACGGAGTCTCGCTCTGTCGCCCAGGCTGGAGTGCAGTGGCCGGATCTCAGCTCACTGCAAGCTCCGCCTCCCGGGTTTACGCCATTCTCCTGCCTCAGCCTCCCGAGTAGCCGGAACTACAGGCGCCCGCCACCGCGCCCGGCTAGTTTTTTGTATTTTTTTAGTGGAGACGGGGTTTCACCGTGTTAGCCAGGATGGTCTCGATCTCCTGACCTCGTGATCCGCCCGTCTCGGCCTCCCAAAGTGCAGGGATTACAGGCTTGAGCCACCGCGCCCGGCCGATATTGTCTTAAAACTAATGACATGGACTACCTTTCTTAGAGTGTGTGATAATAAAATTTACTCAATGTTTCCTACTGATATATACCTATGGATCATATATAAGATTCCCAGTCCAAGAAAATATGCTAAGAATAGTCACTCTATAGTAAATAAACCAAATTTCAAAACTTTATCTGTTTCTTTTTAAAATAAATTGGTCAGGATGAAGCATGATGATTTACTTCAAATTTAATAGACACTGTGGAGAAGACACAGGATCCTCTGGTATTAATTCCATGGCCAAATAATTCCCAGAGATTGTAATTACAATAAAAACACTTAGAAATTATATTTTCATCACCTGTTAGTCAACTAACGTAATTTAAAATACAAAGAATATTATGTATTTCTTATTTAAAAGCTATTAAACATTAAATTTATAATTTAGTATCATTAAATATTCAAATACATATACATTTTTGAATTTTATTTGATATAATCAATGTATGAAATATTTTAAAAAATGGTTCGGCATGTACCAGGATAATAGAATATTTTTGCAAATTTTTGTCAAATGCTTAATCATTTGTCATAAGACTGAACAGTGTGACTATATATCCCTGTATTATATAAGGGTGTTAAAGCATCTTCCCTATTGGTTATAATTTTGTAACTTAATCCATTCTTAACACCTTAACTAGACCTGGAACTTAAAATAAAAATAATTAAAAATAAATCAATAAAAACGTTTTGTGTTTCGAAAATGAAGATGAACTTCAGCAGCGCTAAAGGTACTATGACTAGGGAGAGGTCATATGTAGAATATGTTAGAAATCATTCTAGAGAGAAAACTGATTCCTAATATATTCACAGTTATATTCCTAACTCTGATGGAAAAAAGGAGGCGTGTCATAGATAAAAAATACTGTTTCTGAAGAGGTTAATGGTAAATCTTCACTGATAATCCATGTGGTAAGAATGTAAAAAGGTTCTGGAAAAATTATTATTCATAATTTTTTCACTATTATGGCATAATTTGAAGGATGTTGTGCTTATACATGAAGACTGAAGATTAAATAGATTAATTTGGAGAAATAAAAAAATTCATACCCTAATTGAAAAACTAAAAAGTAAAGAATTATAATTCATTTATAATGTATTAACTTATTCATCAAATATTGGATGACTAATATGTGCCAACCATCACTTGAGATACTTGGAACACATTTGCAAACTAAAAACTAAAACTACCTGTGCTTACAAAGCTTGCATTCTGGTAAGGAGGAGACAGATTATAAATGTAATAAGTAGGTAATATGGTAGGTTACAGGAGGCTGAGTGCAGAGCTACTTAAACTGGCTGGGACTATCTCAATCATTTGTAATAGGCTGCAACAAACTTACCCTGACCCTCATCAAGGGGGAGACATGAACTTCATTACACCGAAAAGCAGAGCCACTTGGCCTTTGCTCTGGGTGGAGATGTCTTCCTAGGCTGATTACTCTAAAAACACTGAAAGATATCATTTCGACAACAAAATCTGTTGTCAGTGTCTCTGCTCACATGCATGAAAAAAATAGGAAAGATCCCTGGAGAATTGTCTCCCAAGAGAAATCTAATAAAAAAGATTTTAATTTTACCACTCAAACAAATGGTTTTTGGTATGCAAATAGCCACATTTTATACTTTTCTCTCAAAGTTTTGATGTTTCATTTGAGCTGATGCAGAACACAGCACTAACACATTTGACCAAAGGATTTCCTTTGATATTTCTTTGTGGATAGAACTTCCTGGAAGATTATTAAAGGCAAAATCGATAAGTGGGCATATCACAGAAGAAAAGCCCATGGAAATAAAATATGGATTCTCATTTTCTTAAATAGACTTATGAGAAGTTCCCCAGTGAAACAGACGTAAGTGCCTCACTGGCTGAAACATGTTGACAGTCATTGAATGATAAGTTGTCGTTCACAACCAAGCCTCCTATCTTGGAACCACAGCTGCACTCCAAAAAACATTTTTGCTAATTCCCAACAAAACCTGCTTCTTATTGTAGCTGTTTGCCTTTATGTGTTCTTTTTATTCAGCTGTAGATACTGGAGAACGTATAAGCTGTGACATCACACCATTCATTCTGATAAAAACACTTTGTTTGAAACATAGATTTTGACATTCCTAATAATCTTTGATGTTGCTTACAAGGCCTTAATAACAAGTTATGACATTCAGAAACTTAATGCCTATTGAGGGGAAATTTCTACTTCAGTTGCCATAGCAAATAGAGACTTTGGTATTCATGAATGTGCTGTGAATTTTGTTATGCTTTTGATTCTTTTTTATTTTTGGCAATGTTTGTTATGTTTCAAGCATTCTATAGATAAGACACAATTGTGTGTAGGAGACAATAATAAAGAAAGCATATTAAAATGTCAAATACATTATTCTAAATCTAATAATTAATTGTGCTGTGCCTACATGAGCAAATAACAAAGTAAAAAAAAAAGTGTTCCATTTCAGTTGAGAAGAAACAAATCAAGCTATTTATGTCAAAAGCTTATTTGGAGTTATATCTAAAAGTAATGTAAAAGTGAACATTCTTCTAAATCTAATTTATCATTGCATCCCAATGACTAGGAAGATGCTTGCCACTTAGTAGACAATCAATATTTTCTAAAAATAATGAATAACAAAAGAAATACTATCTAAGGTCTGGGATCCAGGCTTTTACAAAGGGTTGTAAGAATTACAGTTTTATATTATTGAATTAAAGTCCCGCTATTCCACAACTAGCCGTTTAAACAGCAACAATAAGTTGACAATTTTGTAACTTGAAAATTACTTGTATTTCTTTTATCTGAATACTTCCCAGTAAGATAATTCAGTGCTTGTTAAATGACATAAAGATAATGCCTACAAACAGACTCGTCCACTATGGTGTATATACAGTTCACATATCTTTAGGATTAACATATAACAAAATTAATTCTCACTGCAGTTATTATACATATACGTAAATTCACATTGAAAAGCTGCACCTGTACTGTTCCATTCATGCTGAGGAAACAGATACAGTCTAAGTGAACGTGCAATTATTGTGGTCTTTTAATATAATTTATAATTACATAAATTTACTCTAACACTTTAATAATCAGTTATTTAAATTGGTTAATATTTTAATTTCCTTTTTAAAAACATGTTAATTTTAATTTTCCTTTAAGAATTTTACACTTCTCTACTAAAAATCTAAACTGTTTTAGGGCCAGATGTGATGGCTCATTCCTGCAAACCCAGAGTTTTGGGAGGCCAAGGCCGCAGGATAACTAGAGGGCAGGAATTCAAGGCTGCAGTGAGGTATGAACCTTCCACTAGGGAAAAAAAATAAAAATTATTTTAAACAATAGCTAATTTCTGCCGAAAAAAATCCTGGAATTTTTCAAAGTGAATGATAAATTAATGCAATTATGTGGTAAATGTTAGTGTAAAATTAATGCATTACACCTTTCTCAATGTGTAGTTTTGAAAACATAAAATATATAGAATATAATATACTATATATGTACATAATATATTTTATGTATAGGATGCTGGAAGCTGGATGCAAAGGGTATTGGGAGGTCTCACGATTTAGAAAACAAGTTTAGGTTTAACCCTTCCTTTTTCAGTAGGTATCCTCTCAATCTGTGTACTTGGTATCCTGAAATTTACATTCCAGTAGTTTAAGCATTGATTTAATTCCAATTTTAATTTTATGATAAAAGAGTATTAGCTTCATGGTTAAGTAGAATAAGTTAAAACAATCTATATATTTAGTTTAAATTTATATTAATGTTCAAGCCTATTTATATTTTCCTTTTTTTTCCCAGATGAATGATTTGTGCCTTTAATTCCAGAACTTTCTGGGATTTTCAACTGGAAATGGTTTGGTTCATTTGGCCTCTCATTTAAGTGCTTTCGTTTGGGCCTTTTTCTTCTGTTAAACCCATTTACTTTCATCTTCAAAAATGTTAGATGTCTCCTATGTTGTGATCGTCCCACCTGTTCTTGTTTTTGTTGTTCTTCTCTATTGAGTTTGTATCTTTTCCCACCTTTATTGTTGCTTTTAGGAGGCTTCCCGAATATAGCTAGATAGGTACATATATTCATTTCATGAAGCTTAACTAGAATCTACTTATTTTGACCTATGAATATATTCAAATTGACCCGACATAGTAAAGAACAAAAATGTGTTATGCACTTTGAATAACATAAGAAGGTGGTGTTACCATGTCTAGGAAGTCATTAGTGTTAGGGTTTATCACAGTTTTTCAGTTTTTTCCCTCTGCTGTACTCCTCAATCCATAAGTATTATGGAGGTAAGCCTTTTCAATTGTGTACCAAACTTCTGCATAGCATAAGTTGTGTGAACACCAAATGAGAGACCTGCTGTATGCCCTGCATATGGAAAATCATGCTTATTACTAGTCACAATGTCATCCCAGAAAGCATGTCTGAATCACTGTCGTATTAGTGGGTGGGTTATTTTGACAGATACTGTAGCATTATCAAACCATTTCTTTGATTGTTTTTACTATATTTTAGAAGATATTGGGGAACAAAGTAAGATTCTACATATATTTTATTAAAAGAGATAATTGAAATATATTTTGTACATATAATGAGCCTTCTGAATATTATATATTTTATTAAAATTTTATTTTAGAATTAAGAAAAACTAGCCACATTGTTTTTAGCTGATGGTGATTTTATTTGTAAACAAAAATAAAGTAAAAATTATCCAGAGTTGTGCAATCAAACACAGAGAAAACAAAGGATAGTAATACATTGTAAATAAAAATACATTTTCTATTATAATATAGAAATACTCTGAGAACAAGAAGACATGGTTATGCAAGTTATTTATTCCCAAATTTATTTCTATGCCAGTATCAGATTATGATGCTTTAGGAGGAATTACTTATAAACATTGTCTTCTTTTAGTAAGTTCTAGGAATGTAGAAAGTTATTCTGCATTAGAGAAAACACATACAGCAAAACAATGTTCCTGCAAATTCTTCGTATTTCTCAAAATACTAATAAAAGGCTGAACTAGGATAAATAGAACCAGGAAGAAACTATGCCCAAGGGTTGAAAGAAATCAATATAAAGCCAGAGAAATATCATGTGGTCTAGCGAATATTATATTGAACTAGCACAGCTACTTCTTAACACACACAAGCACAATCACTGCTTAGACCAGAGGTAGTAGGTAACTTGCAAATGAAAATCGTAGCTCCTGTTTACTATTATTAAATTATTTTTATTTTAAATATATGTCTTCAAATTATTTTCCAAATTTGTATCTTTGGGTAGATGGCATATTCAGACCACATGAAGTTGAAGTTTTGTGTACATGGACAAGCATTTGACATACATAATTAAAAGCATTTTCCCTGGATTTTTTAGAACAGTATTTATATTTTGGGATGTGATGCTTGACTTCCCTGTTTACTTGGTAGATGTAACATTGTTATTACATTAAAAAGTAATGAAATTAGAATTTTTTTAAAGAAAAGCAGCAAACAGTTCGGACGTGGAGGCTCACACCTGTAATCTCAGCACTTTGGGAGGCCGAGGCCAGCGTATCACGAGGTCAGGAGTTCGAGACCATCCTGGCTACCATGGTGAAACCCTGTCTCTACTGAAAATACAAAAAAATTAGCCAGGCGTGGTAGCGGGCGCCTGTAGTCCCAGCTACTCGGGAGGCTGAGACAGGAGAATGGCGTGAACCCGGGAAGGCTGAGCTTGCAGTGAGCCGAGATCGTGCCAGCCTGGGCAACAGAGCCAGACTCCGTCTCAAAAAAACAGAAAGAAAAGAAAAGCAGCCTGCAAAAGGAGAGGATTTACTATGCTTAAATCCATGATGTAATAAAGCAATTAAATATGGATAAGCCTAAAGAAAAAATGTAAAATACTTGATGTCTATAAGAGGTACTTCATGGCCACAACTCTACTAGCTACCTAGCTGTTAATAATAGATGACTTAAAAGTCGCTATTTCTTCTAATTTGTATTTTTTAAGAAACAGTTGGAATTATGCACTGCCCTGTTTCAAGTGGGCTACACAGATTGCATTTGAATTTCTTTTCTTAGCTGGTTCCCCTGTCTTTACCCAGCAGAGAATTTAGCAACTGCTTCTAGGGTATAGGTAAGCATCAGAAAACATCAGGGCTGGCCAGATAAGCCTATTGTAGAAATAAAATTAATCTATTTGAACACTCCCTGGAGTATATGAACAATTTTCAGTAACATAATGTCAAGCGTGTGGCACTGGAATTCCCACACATAAAAAAGGTTGATACCGAAGAGATTATTTAGAAAAGTAAAAAGGATATGATTATATTTAAACTCCGGATTTGTCAAGTATTTTATGTTACTTATATTCAATACAGCAAGAATCTGGATTGACTAGAACAGCATAAACCTAGAAAATGGTTTCTGGATGAAGGAGATTCCTCTGAGGACCCTGCTGAAGTACATAATAATAATACTAAATAAGTAGACATTTTCATAGAAGCAGAGTTCTGATGCTTTACTTATCATAATCTCAAGCAAATAAAATTGAAAACGTATGGCAAATATTAGCGAATTATAATGATAAGTATTCTCTTATTATCAGGCATTTTGTCATGCTTTCATTGTCTTCATATCATTTCATTTTCTAAACATCTCAATGAAGTAGGTATTATAATCATTCTTAATTTATATATAAAGAAAATGCAACTTAAAGAACCTCATCATTTGTTTATGGTTATAAAACTGTAAAGTGTCATATCTTTGTTCGAAACTTGAATTGTCTGATTACAAAACAAATGACCTTAAATACACGTAGAAAGTGCAGACCTTTTATTAAATTCCCAAACAGTAAATCACTTAGGTTTCATAGACTATATGGTTTATGTCACAACTACTCTGCAACTGCATCATGAAGACAGACGTACACAAATACACAAATGAATCTGCTCATTGCAACAAGACTACAATTGCACAAGCAGTTACGGTCGGGGTGCTAGTGAATTGGACCCTGAGGGCCACAGTTTACTAACTCGTGCTGGGCAACAGCATTGTTGGTCATCTGGGATTAATTCCTATGTGCACATAACAACATGCTCTTGTATGATCTTCTCTATGTAGGAATGTGAAGTGAAAAGTATTATCTAGTGACCTCAAGATATGTAGACAAGAAACATCAATAATTTGAGGTGAAAAAAAAAATAACTTTGGAATTTAAAACACATAAAGAATCCAACACACAAGCTTATGTTTCAGTTCTGATTCCGTTATTTTCTGCATGTTACTTAAATTATCTGGGTCTCAAATGTGCTGTGTGTTGGAGGTTATTTTACCTACCTTGGCAGATGGTTGTGAAAATTAAATTTACGCTGTAAAAGTCATTCTTAATGCTAGGTATTTGATAAATATGTAGACTCACCTAATGGATTAGTAACTTATGTTATTATAATTGACATTTATAATATGCATTTTAGCTACCTATATGGATAAGTAATTTTTCATATTAGGTTTTCTATATTACAGCGAGTTTATTTTTCTACTTATACTAAAAATTTAAAAACATATTTCATCTGTTAGAATCCCGTGATTTTATAAAAATGCGTATAGAATATACATTTATGATTCATATTCAAATCACAGGATTGAGAAATCAAATCATCAGATGCCATAATTGTATGACATCATATGAGAATAATATGACGATATACTAATATCCCACATAGGTGTCATTTCTTCTATAAGTACAATATGAATATATTGTTAATGACTTGGAAAATTCTGAAAAGTTTAAAGAAAAAAATCTATGAAGGCTATATCTAGAAATAACATTACATTCTTATAGATTTATTTTCTAAAATTTTAAATATATATGCATATATATGTGTATGTGTGTATATATATATGTATGTGGGCATATGCGGGTGTATGTAAGATGTGTGGATATGCTTGTTGTTTCTATGTTGTCAAGCATATGCTATGGTTCACCTTTTTATATATATACAAGAAGATCCTATAAAAAAGTTTTTTCTTTTTTTTTTTTTTTGAGACGGAGTCTTGCTCTGTCGCCCAGGCTGGAGTGCAGTGGTGCAATCTCGGCTCACTGCAAGCTCCGCCTCCCAGGTTCACGCCATTCTCCTGCCTCAGCCTCCCGAGTAGCTGGGACTACAGGCGTCCGCCACTGTGCCCGGCTAATTTTTTTCTATTTTTAGTAGAGACGGGGTTTCACCATGGTCTCGATCTCCTGACCTTGTGATCCGCCCGCCTTGGCCTCCCAAAGTGCTGGGATTACAGGCGTGAGCCACCGCGCCCGGCCAAAAAAGTTTTATTTTTTGTTTTAGCAGCAATACAGTCCATAGGATCACCACATCTATATGACATGTAAATTAAAGAAAAGATGAAAGGCAAGTGATAAAAAAATTTTACTCAGTGATCAAGGCTGCAGAATAATCAAACCCACAGATGACTAAGGAAGATTTTTAAAGCTAAGGGACGAAAATACCTGCTCTATATGATAACTTTTGCACTCTCAATGCCCTGCAAAAAAAAAAAAAAAAAAGAAAAAAGAAAGAAGAAAACACAAATATTTTTGTCTTAGAAAGGAAAGGCACAGTTTCACCGACTTTAGAAATGTTTGGACTCAGTTGGGAATGAGATTAATGATTTTGTGAAATCAAAGTATGCAAGAGGATCCAGCTGAGATCTGACTCAGCTGATTAACCAGCATGAACTAAGGACTGGCATTGAGTTGTATTGTGATTGCATGACTTCACAGCCATAAAAATAAAAAAAAAATAAAAAATAAACCATGAAAAGAATAAATGTGCAACCTCATACTCCAATGATGCTGTAGGAGGTTAAAAAGAAATGATTTATGTATCAAGCTCAGACAATATTCAACATTTATTTGTAAGACTGTATGGTAATGCAGGTGCACTTCCCTGTGTATGTTTGAGTGTCTGCATGTGGTATCGTGCAGATAGAAATCGATTTGTTTTCCATGAAAATGATTTCGCTCAATAGACATACATTTCGCCCTAATCTACGACTGTCAAAATATACAAAGAAAAAAATTACAGAAATGTTTATCACTCAGGAACATACATTGGTAGATTATTACAGCTTCAAAATCGTATCACTTTTGATAGGACAACATTTGACACACAGAAAAATTAAAGAATACGAGAAATCATTTAATGAATAGACAGCTCATTACTTGACATGCAATATAATAGTGAATAGCTATTTCTATGCCTTTTTGTGAAGCACAACATTGAAAGGAAGCTTGTAATCTAATCTTTCTCTTAAATAGGACATCTGGGAAATGAGTGACCCAGTCAAATTGTTGCTTTTACATCCTAGTAATAAGACCTTTTGGTAAATATACACATGCTATTTCCTACCAAATTGGAAATGGAGAGTCCTTATCAGTAAAAATGCTTTTAGCATTATGTATAAATTTTGCAAGCCTAGCTAGCTGGAGAATACTGATAAACTGTGTAAATAAAGGTATACAAAAAATGGAGATATTCTGTAACTAAAGTTGTTCTTTCTATGTTAGCCATATATTCTCATGCATTACTCAAAATAAACTTTACATGTTTAGTCCTAATATGGGAGAAATAACACTGTGGGGAGATGCATTAGATGGTCACAGATCAGAGTAATTTGTGCCATGTGATTGCCTGAATCCTTTGAATCGTTAATAAAACATGTTACAGAGTACAGTATATTGTTATTCAAATCAGTGTGAGTCTGATTTGATAATTGTACCTTTAGTGTTACCACAAATTGCCACCATAAGCAAGATTGTCTTTCAGTCTATGAATCCTAATTGCTAAGGCACTTTCAACATGAAAACAGAGGAGATGGAAAATGATGACAAATTAATATCAGGATGACTCCCTACCCGTCCTCAGTTTGAAGTGGTGAAAGGAGAAAAGTCTTACCAAAGAAAGGAAGGAAAATTGGATTTGACCTTAAGGATTGACTCTGTAAATAGACACAGAGTCTGAAGCATAAGGAAAGCTAACAAGAGATCCTATTCTCTGTTTTTGGCAGCCCAGACCAAAGCTTCATCATAACCCACGTTTTTATGATTAATGGAAAGAATCCTCATGCTGCCTTGGCCACCATGGAAGACAATATATTCAATCTCAAAGTAGGTTAATTAAGATCATTGATTACCTGAGAGCTGTGGCTAGCAAACTATAATACAATTTTAATTTAATTAATTTTAAAACACTATTCTGTTACACGGTTAGAACACCATACAAAGAAATGCCAACAGAAGCATAATGATTATTTGCTAGCAAGTGCAGATCAGAATAAGCCTTGTATTTCAAATCTGAATCATCAAATTCCCATCTAGATATCAGCGGATTAAAAAAGAAAACAAGATCAAAATATTTCTATCCTACAGACCTCTTTAATTGAAGAAAAATGTAAATTCCATTTTTATCATTATTAACAAATCCATTGGAAGTGTTGCAGGCAAATGACTGGGGAATGATGCCAGGCACATTAGGTTGAACTTCAGTTTGTTTGCGGGGGTTTCAGTCCTTTTCCACAAAAGGGATGCAGAAGATGCCCTCCAACAAGATCAAGATCAGACCCAGCAAACTTTCAGGAGGAAAGAAGCCTTCCAGAGAAGGCTCTAAATGACCTGTGAGTTTCAGTCATGAAAAACCATGTAACTTATTTATTAATTTATGCTCCGTGGGTAATGGGAAGGTGGTTTGGGAATTTAGTTTAGTTTTTGGTTTTTTTTTTTATGTTGAAATAGTTCATTAGCATGAAAATAGTTTTGTTTAAGAATGAATGGCTCATCAACATTCTCCTCTCTTAACCATTGGGTGGAGGGGTAGGATAGGTATACTGCCTGTTCTTTGTTCCAGGTCATTTCCCTCTCCTACCTCCTGCCCAGACTTTCTCTCTGAAACCACCAAGCTTTGAATCTCATACTGTCAGGTTATATATCAGGTTGAATCTCGGGTCATCAGTTGTATATACCATGATTTCAGCTGCAATCCACAGACCTTTCATTTCTTAAAGATTGTGTCTCTTGGTTCAATCACTCTCTTCATTGTCTTCCTTTTTACTTCCTTCTTAATTCTTCTCAAATTCAGTATACCCATAGATGTTTCTTTATGCAACTGATTTTTTTTCCCCTTTAGTTCCTTTCCTCTAATAATCTTATCCTTCTCTTCCATCCTATGACAACTAATTTCTTCTACAATAAATGTCCTGGGTCTGGTCATTACCACTAGATGCACCTGCTCTGTAATACCACCTCATCACCATTATATTCTATATTTTCAACTCACTTTCTTTAGCACTTGGATTCCAAGATATTTCAAACCCTCTGGGATAGAGCCTATCATCTTTTCACTGACTATTGTTCATTTAGTAGTTTCTTTTTCCTCATTGCCCAGCTTTTCACCTCTTCTCTTTTTACATATTGACTTGCAGGGAGGGGCAGGGGAGAGTCAAAAAAATTTAAACCCCAAACCTGATTAAATTAAATTCTCCACTACATTGCGCCTGCGACTCTTTCAGTAGAATGTGAGAGGAGGAAAACTCACAAGATCACTAATTGATTCTACTTAAAATTTATGGCTATAAACCCTACGAATTCTTTAAAGCTGCCAAACAATTGTAATGCAGTTACCTATTCCTTTCTCACTTTAATTTTCCTTGATGTTGTCGAAGAAAAATTGTAACAGGTAAGTTACACAGGCAAGAAAGACTTTTTTCAAGGCTATCACAATATGAGAAATAAATCAAACTCAATGCCTCTGAAGCAAAAAGCATAGTGTTTTCACCCAATTCCATGACCCTGAAGGCAAATTAGAGTAAGGATGAAAAGGATTGTTTTTATGAATTACTAGGAAGGAGAGTTTGCAGAACATGGTGAGTGATTGCATGAGGGAGATGGGTGAAAGGCAGCTGTCAAAATCCACTGCCAAGTTTCCAGTGTGGGTGAAGTGGAGAATCATGGTGCCAACTACTGAGAAAGAAAATACTCAATGGAAAAGAGATTTCACTATTTGAGATGACCATATGGGTATCTGCTTCCAAACTATAAAAAGTCACCATCTGCATCACTCACATTTAGGAAATCATATCAGATAACTTTTTTTATGTCTTTAAGTTGAGCATGATATGTTTTCACATTCAGACTTCGACATAAATATTGTCCTATTCTTCTTTCATAGATGGCACAGTTTTCAAAAGCCTCTATTTCTGGTAGTATGAGAATTTTCCCTTGTTAAAAAAACTCCAAGCACACCAAAATATCATGACAAAGACAGTAAATTCTTCTACAATTTCACCAATAAGAAACAGTCACAAATATTTTGTTGCTCTTACTTTAAGTACGTCTACCTAGATAGATACATGTATATTTATGCATACAATTATGTGTTTGGAAATCTATTATGCAACAAAATGTTGCAGACGTCATTCTAGACCATACATTTAAGTGATCTTTGAAACTTTACACATTATTTCTCATTTTGTTTATGTCATAGATTTTCCTTACCAGGTTCAATAGCATAACAGCACCATGATGAACATCACTCTGCATACCTCTATTCACATTATTAATTCATCTTCTTAGAATGAATGCCAATGAGGGGAATTGCTTGTTGATGGCACACAGATACACATTTGTTGGTATACATTGCTCAATTTTGCTCAATTAATTTCCAAAATGAAACTGTCATGTAACGCTTCCATTAACATTTTGGGTTATTTGTCCTTGTGCATTCACTATTTGTTTTCTCACACTGATCTCAGTATCTGTAATTATTTTTAAAAAGTATATTTGCCATGTCTTTGTTTATGACTTGCAACCTTTATATAACATTACTACTGCTGTTTTTAGTATATTTTCTGATCTTTTCTGCTTGAGATCTATTTAGGGTGAGATGGTGTACAGGTTTACTGTCTACTAAAATAGAGACTACTCCAGAAAGTTGTGTATATTTCAATATCAAATCAGCAGGATTTATTATGATGCACATATTTTTGCATTCATTTAATAGTGTCTAAGTGCAAGTCTTGTGATTATGAAAGAGTCTCATCCTAAAATTGATCTCCAGTTCAAACTTGTGATTATCAGAGTCTTATCTTAAAATCGACCTCCAGTCCAAACATATGTTATCTAAATCAAATACTTTTCACTATTTTATATTTCTTCTGCTATTTGTATTAATATCTCCAAATGACAATCTGAAACTGCTCTTTCTTAAATTTTCAGGTAGGAATTATATAACATCCTGGTATGGAAGTTGACAATTTTTCTATATCTACCACATTATCCCAATATATTTGCATTTAAAAAAATTCTGTATTTACACTTACCTTAACCCCTTACAGCTTATTCACACTACAGTCTTGGAGTGTGCTTTGTTTACTTTTTTTCATGTAGAACCATGTAGTTCCCAGCCTTATTTTTTTGGCTTTCCATGTATCAATATTTCACTGTCTAACTTTCCAGTAGAAATATAAAAACTTTTCAAATAATCACACTCTTTAAGGAATCATAATTTTATTTTTATTTTCTTGATTTTTCAAATTCTCTTATACCAGTGCTATCAGTCTTGTTAAGACAATCTTTCACCATTGCTCATATTTCTCCTATATTGTACCATGTGCTTTCCTTACTCTTTGTTTTACTTTTTAAAATCTATTCACTCACTTTGCAAGAGCACACTTTTGGTAACTCTTAGAAATCATTCAAAATGGGTAAGTATTTTTATTTCAAAAGTCCAGATTATTTTTATTCTATTCTTTCAGTTTGAAGTTTGTCTGAATATTGACTGACACTAATTTATACTACAAATTTTTAAAATATAATATATTGTCTTCTAGGATCTAGTGTGCTATTCAATCATAATAGCTATTTCAATTCCTGATTCTCTGTCTGTGACTGTTGTTTCATTCCTTTATTACAGAAATGTTTAGGGTCTTATTCTTTCTTGTGCTAGACATACTGAATTTGCTCGTCCACATTCCATACTATTCTGGTTCTCCACTGCAGATGGTAATCTGAATGCCAACTAGTTTTCACCAATTAAAAATACTCATGTGAAATTGTTAGAGGAAGTAGTGACATTTTTGTTTTTTGTAGATAGCAAGGGCATTAAAATGTGAGTGTTTCCTGTATCATTGTTAAAGTGTGCATTATTCAGTAGATTAAATCTTTAGGTGTTCATTTTTGTTCCTCAAGGATGAGACAGAAGTGGAAGACATTTTCAGAAATCCTTTTTCCTGAGCACCTAAAAGGACTTTATTTCCAGTCCTCCTTGCAGAAAGGTCAGGACCATGTGCATTTTCTGGCCAGTGAAATGTAAATGGAAATCATGTATGCCCTTGTTTATATTAAGAAACAGCAACTATTGACTAGATCTAGGTCTTAATGTATCTCAACATCAGATTTCAAACACTGTCATAACATTGTTGAATAATCCCTAGTTCTTTGAATATTTTTTGGAATTTTGGTGTTTTCTCAACCTAAATTCTAGGTATATAAAACAGCCCTACCTATTGCTATAAGCCACAAATAGATGTCAAATAATAATCAGAACAAGAAACAGATAATAACTATTGCAATGACTCTTTATAAGTTCAGTTAAGAAAAATAGGTATTTGAATGTAAGCACTAATTATTGGCAAGGAAACAAAATGTTTCTGAAGATTGAAAACATAAGACATCTGAATTAAAACTTGAATGTGAATATCAGTTTATGTCAAGAGTAAAGCAAATCTTAGGTAAAGAGCACGTGAGATGTAAATGCAGAAGAGGTCAAGCCACTGGTACATGTTTGATGTTGGCGATCATGTATTCTAGGTTTCTCATGGTCATATTCATGGCAACTCAATGAGACACACAGAAATTAGAATAATACAAAGACTGTGGGGTGTTTTGAACTGTTTAATAGACATTCTTTACACTACATAGCAGGTAAAGTCTTACAACCCATCATCATATGGTTTCTGGAGACCTTCATGCCATATTTTATGAACTTGTTGAGTAGAAAGATAGACCTGCATTTCGTGCTGGAAGTGAACACTATTGACACCAACAGAAAGAAGCACCTATTGAACTTTCTCTTACCAAATGACTATAATAATATTCTTCAGCAAGAAAAAAAAAAGCAATTGAAAATTTTCACTGGGAGAGTGGGATATCAAAAGCAAAAGTGTTAGAGTCCCTAAATTCCATCACCTATGAGTAGCTGCCAAAGTACTAAAGTCAAAGGAAACAGAAAATTAGAATATAGTCATAGTAATTAGTTCACTTATAAATTATTTAGTATCAAGAATCAAAATGTGGGAGACAAAGTGAATCAAACACAAAAATAAAACTATAAGTCATAAAATAAAGGCAAAAACCATAAAATAAAGGCTACTATAGTGTGGATTAAAAAAATCTAGAAATATAGTGCAACATGGTATCCTGTTTACCACAGGCCTGACACACAAACCTGATAAAATAATGATACTTAATTGGAGGAGCTTAGAATGACCACCTCATTCACATCTTACGTCACAACAGGGCTTAACTAGAGTAACAGGATTATAAAGTAGCAGACATAGGCTCTCAAGAATGTATTAATATTAGCCAGGGGTGTCCAGAGAAACAAAACCAATAGGCAATATATCTACGTACATGACAATCATTAAATAAATTATATAAATTAAGGTGCCATAAAGACACTTTATCAAATTTGAAGTAATATAAATTATACAAAGTATGTTATATCACAGTCAAACTTAACATCATTAAGAAGAAGATAATCAAAAAATCAAACCTAAAATTTCTGGTATCAATGAAAACATTTCAAAAGAAATTTCAAAATGTTTTAAACTATATAAAATATAACTTGTGAAATTTTGTTTGATTCAGAGAAAGTAGAGATAGTAGGAATTTTGTGTTATTAAGTGCATAGATTACAAAAGAGAAACATCTGAGTTCAATAAAGAAGCTTATGCCTAAGTAAACTAAAAATGATGGATTAAACCTAAAACAAAGAAAATATGTGATAAAGAACAAAAATCAGTAAAATTGGAAACAGAATAAAATGCTGAGAAAATCAACTAAATAAAAGGTGATTCTTTGATAAGTCAATAAAATTCATAAACCTCAAGCAAGCTAACTAATAAAAAATAATATGGGGAAAAGAAAGAGAGATCAGACTGTTACTGTGTCTATATAGAAAGAAGTAGACATAAGAGACTCCATTTTGTTCTGTATTTGAGATGCTGTTAATCTGTGACCCTACCCCCAACCTTGTCCTTGCAAGAGACATGTGCTGTGGTGACTCAAGGTTTAACGGATTTTGGGCTGTGCAGGGTGTGCTTTGTTAAACAAGTGCCTGAAGGCAGTATGCTTGTGAAAAGTCATCACCATTCTCTTAATCTCAAGTACCCAGGGACACATACACTGAGGGAGGTCGCAGGACCTCTGCCTAGGAAAGCTAGGTATTGTCCAAGGTTTCTCCCCATGTGATAGTCTGAAATATGGCCTCGTGGGAAGGGAAAGACCTGATAGTCCCCCAGCCTGACACCCGTGAAGGGTCTGTGCTGAGGAGGACTAGTATAAGAAGAAAGAACGCCTCTTGGCAGTTGAGATAGAGAAAAGCATCTCTCTCCTGCCTGTCCCTGGGCAATGGAACATCTTGGTATAACTGTTTACCGAGAAAGGAGAAAACTGCCTTAGGGCGAAAGGTGGGACTTGCTAGCGCAATGCTGCTCTTTTTGCACTAGACACTAGGGTAGAGTGAAATGGTAACCTGCAGATTTGGAGAAAATATTTGTTACATAATCAATATAGGGTAGGGGTTAAAATACTACAACCCATTGGCCAAATCTGGTCACTGCCTTTTTTGCCTTTCTTTTTTTTTTTTTTTTTCACTATTTGCAATCTAAAAGGTTTTACATTTTAAAATTGATTTAAAAAGTCAAAAGTATACTTTGTGGCATAGGAAAATCGTAAGAAATTCACATTTCACAGTTTTGGAAGGACACAGCCATACTCATTCGTTTATCTATAGTTGTTATCTACAGTTTTTTTGGAACTATACTGGCAAAATTGAATAGTTTCATCAGAGACTTGATGTGATTCTCTAGGGATCCACATTCTTCCTCAGAGCACCACAAATCACTAGGATGCACGTATAAATGAACAGTGTTGTGAGTGCCACATATCGTTATATAGGTGTTTTATTTACCTATTTTAATACCAGAGGATATCTATCATGTCAAAAGAAAAAGAAAGAGAAAATTGGATTATTAATGTCACATTTTTAGGAGACATTAGAGTGTGAAATATTTCCTACTATATTAGGCCAAAACATTGTGATTACTGTGCAATTACACTAATTAAATGACAATAGGATGCAATATGTGTTGAAATTACTAGACTAAGCAGTCATAACGATATTCTCACCTTGCAGGAAAAAAACAGTGGGGAAAATCAGAAAGTTTGAAATGGAATATTTTGTAACAGCAGAATTTCCTCACAAAAATATAAAGCAAAAATGGAGCTGCAAATAAAGTATGTTTGCAAGTGGCTCATTCGTTGACCAAGCAGGGAAAGCCCATTTATTGCTAGTGAGCTAATTATAGTAGCTGAAAAATGTGCCCAGAGAAAATCAATTTGTTTATGACTATTAGCCTTTTAGTAAAAATAGATATTCAAAGAGTTTAGGATGTTGTGGGTAACTTAATAGTCTTTTTTAAAAAGACAAATTATATTTAGTGTTTGTCCTTAGATCTGGATGCATTAGCAAATGTTCACTTGTAGTCTATGTGAGGAGTCAATACTTGCCTCTTGGGAATAACTAACTTCTGTGAATACCTGCTTAGAAAAATTACAGTTGAGAATATTTTCAAAGATGCTATGAAAAGCCAGATTTGGTACAACCTGAAGTGGAATATGCTAAAATGTGTTACATTTGATGATGGTAAATAAATGTAGAGAAGAGTAAAAGCTTTCACTGGAAATACTTTTATTCGTTTATTTATTTATTTAGAGACAGGGTCTCACTTTGTCACCCAGGCTGGAGTGCAGTAGCCCAACCTCAGCTCACTGCAATCTTTGCCTCCTGGGTTCAAACAATTCTCATTCCTCATCTCAGCCTCAGGAACAGCTAAGACTATAGGCGTCCACCACCACGCCTGACTAATTTTCGTACTTTTAGTAGAAAAGGTGTTTTACCATGTTGGCCAGGCTGGTCTCGAGCTCCTGGCCTCAAGTGACCCATACTCCCTACCCTCAGCTTCCCAAACGGCTGGGATTACAGGCATGAGCCACCCACTTGGCCTGGAAACATTTATAAATCTTGTGAAAATAAAAGATGTTTAAAGACTATGAATATATTGTATTATACATCGTGATGTTAAATTTTTGCAGTAAATATTAGAATCTGTCTTGTGTTATGGAACCAGTAGTACCAACGCCAGTCTTCCTTGTTTCTGAGATTTAACTATGGTAACTTGTATTTTGACAGATATAGAAATGGGATTTCTGAATTGCCTACTGCATTTCAGTTACATTGATAGCATTAGTAAACTTTTATGTGATTCTTTTAGCTCAGGGCTGAATTTTTTGTTTCCTTAAAAAGAAGAACCAACGTCGTATACTATTGATTATTAAGTGGTCTTGAAAAGTAGGTTTTTCTGCAGACAAGATAATGGTTTTAGTTAATTCAATTAAATTTACAAGGTAAAACAGCATTTTGTATGAAAATTAAATTGCAGTAAAATCATTTCACCAAATAACAGTTTCAGACCCAAACTGTCAAACTGCTTTATCTGTTTCCTGTATTGTCAAAAGAGAAAACATGACGCGAGATCCCTCTTCTCACACAAATTTTTAATAGAAACATTTTCTGAGATAAAATTATAGTCCAACACATTTATTAGACCTCAGTGCAAATTTAAATATATTTTCCACATTTCAAAAAATATTTATCTGCAATTGAAGAGCATTTACTTAATCTTCATTTAGGTGTTTAATTAGCAATGGAATTATATGCTTAAAGCAAATATCAAGAGTAGGATGTAATTGAATCTTCTAAATAACTGTTAGTAGGTACATATCATAAATTAAAATCATATACTCATATACTGATAACAGTACCTATCTGTGTAACAAGGCATTTTCAAAGATGAAATGATGAACAATGGAAAAATCTCATTACAGATAACCATTAAAAGGTGAATATTTGCAAAAGATTTTAATAATAACAAAGGCTAACTATATACCCTATTTTAGTTAAATGTTATTCCTTCCAAAAAGAAGTTAATTCTTCTCATTAATAAATTGTGTTACGAAACAAAAATACTATAGTGTTATTATATGTATTTTAATTTTATTTTTAAAAAGTCTTTAGGGGATTTGTTTTCTTTCTTAACGTAGGCACCTATATAATAATAGCCTTGATTTTGTCTCTTGACCAAAGAGTTTAAAATATTCACCATCTAACATGTTACAGAAAATGTTGCTGACACTTGCAATAGGTTCTTACTCAAAGCATACAAAGGATTTCACTAATTGGTGAGAAAAAGCCAGAAAACTCTATGGAAAAAATGTTCAAATACTTAATTAAGAACTTTATAAAATAAGGTATCTAACTAGCAAATAAAACATATAAAAATATTCTAAACCAAGTTTTTAACAAGGGAACTGAAAACTAAAATCATGAGGGATACTGCTGCACACATCTCAGAAAGCCTCTTGAACTATTGACAAGAATTTATAGGAAAAAGAATTATTATGTTCCTCATAGTCACTCCTAGTAGAACTCAGGCTTTACCCAAGACTTTAGAAATAGTTTTTTTCATTATCTAGTAAATTTAAAGAAGTGCTATCCTATTGCACTGTGTTTTTATTCTTTCACAAATATGTTTGGAAAATATTTGCACACATGTATCAGGAGATACAAAACAAATGTTGATAGCAGCATTGTTTGAAATAGCAAAGTAACTAACCAAAACCAATGAAATCAAAGAGTAAAGAGGTAGATTATTGCATTTTCATACAATAGAATAGTACCAAAATGAAATTGAAAGATTAGTTTCATATGACAAAATTAATAGAAAATATGAACACATATAGACACATAAAATGGTGGGTGGAAAACATACGATTTCTTTTTTTTTGGAGATATAAATTATATTGACTCCCTCAGAAGAAAAAATGTCCCCTTGTAAAACAAAGTACTTCAAAGCAATCGTCTCTGTACTTGGAAACTTTACTCAATAGCTTTTATTTTAGTTATTTTATTTTATTTTGCTAATATTTTATTTTATTTTGCTAAATATAAATAGATTTATTTATTTATACAAAAATATGCCATATTCTTCCCTATCTTAGAAAATGGCAACTAATTGCTTTCAATGAAGTCACAATGACTTAGATAGTTTAAATAATATTTTAATCAACTTTTTAAACAAAGCTTAAATAATCAAGTAACAGAACTATGTTCCATCAGTTCTTTAAAGCATACTTACAGGAAAATAAACAAAACATCAGAGTTCAGTTTGATTTTTAATTTGTTTACAATATAGTAAATATAATTGGGCAACTAGTTGTTGGATCAAGAAATGGAATATTACCTTCGTCTCAGAGGCCCATTCTAAAGACCTGTTGAGTGAGAAGTTATGAAGGAGTCTAAGGGATGAACAGCCTGTGTAAATTAAGGTCTTTTTCAGCCCATTTCTCCAAGCAGTGCTTAACTTTGCACGATCAGCACTTTGCACATGCACAGCTCTATGTTCATGCATTTCAGTAGTTATCTAAGTGACGGAAACATATTATATTATTAATTCTAGGTACATAATGTAATCACATAATACCACATAATCAATTAAATTTAGCATGGACCAGGAGTGGCAGCTCATGCCTGTGATCCCAGTACATTGGGAGGCCCAGGAGGGAAGGTCCCTCAGCTTGGGCAACACAGCAACATTCTGTATCAACAAAAAAATGAACAAAATAAATTAGAAGAAAATAAATGAACAAAATGATTATTAACAAATAAATGTTGGCGCCCCTCTGTGGTTCCTGCTGCTTGGGAGGTTGAGGCAGAAGGATTGTTTAAGCCCGGGAGGTCAAGGCTGCAGTGAGCTATGATCGTGCCACTGCACTCCAGCCTAGGTGACAGAGTGACATCCTTTCTCTAAAATATATATATATATTTCACTATATATAAATATATATATATTTCACTATCTATAAAAATATATATAGTGAATTTTTATAATTTGATTATATTGTACAATAGGGATGGTATTATAAACATGGATAGTCCAGATAGCCTTATTAAACTAAAAAAACCTAGATGGAGAAGCAGATAAACATGCATGTGTGAAAAGCTGATTTTCTTATCAGTCGAGTCATGATCATTGAAGTTAGAGCTAGGCAGGACTTTAGAGGACATCTAGGGGCTTGGTAAACAGGCGTTTGCATCATAAACCTGAAAGAAAAAAAATCCTTCATTTTCTACTGTTGGATAAAACAAGTGCTTCATGTGTAGAATAACAAATTTAACATATTCTTTACTACTACCTGATATCAAAAATCACTTTTGTTTGACTAAAAAATGATGATGAGTACTCAGCATTTCCATGTCACTCAATGGTAATTTTTTGATGCACAAATTAATATCCTATGTACATCATTGCCACCAAATAATATCCTATGTACATCATTGCCACCAATATGGAAGTCGGTATGAGAATATATTTCTTCTTTAATCTATAAAAAATCAATAGATATGAAAATGTTTGAATATTAAGAATATTTTTGTAGAGAATTTTGCTACCACTAAATGCATTTATGAAAATATTTGGAAAAAAATTTTAAGTTAAAAAAGGCTGAATAAAAACAAGACCCGTCCATTTCAGTACTATTTATAATGTAAATTTGTAGTCATTTTTTTCTCATGGATTCCGGTGTATTTGTATATAGAATTTTGGAGCATATAAAGTTAAAAAGAAAATAGAAAAAAATTTAAGTACTCTCTTGAAAATAAAAATGTTCATTGCATTAGTTATTTGGGACTTTATGTGTTCTGGGCGTATTACAATCACATAGCCAGTGTCATATAATTATAAGTAAAAGACTGAGATATTTTTATTTTTTCTACACTTTACATTCTTATTTAAGGAACATATTCATTATTAGAAATTATTACCTAATATTGCATTAAAAGCATGATCCTGTGACTGTCTCTAGGCAAGATCAAGACTGCTTCTCTGTTTCTGCTCAATAAATGAAATATGTTCAAGGATCAAAAAAAGCAAACAGAACAAAAGTGTCTCGCACACAAAGAAGAAAGGGTGATGCTCAGGCTTATAGACATTGTTCGGTGACATTTTCAACAGATGGTCATTTAAAGGCGGCCAGTCATTGCGCATGAGATGTAGACACTGACTTCATTCTTGCCTCTCAATGTTTCCCAAGTAGTGAGTGACCTGCAGCCTGTCCTTCAGCTAGCACTGTAAGCAGGTACCCTGTAAATCCTTCAGGAAAGCTAAACTGTGCTGCTGTCCTAAAGTGTTAGGGTTAGCTCAGTGACTGGTGGAGACAAATGTTCTCCATGTTGTTATCTCAGGCTCCCCTTGTTTCATTTCTAAATGATGTCGTTTTCTCTATCAGCACAGTGGGGAATTGAATTTGGTTTGGAAATAATTGGTTAAAACAAGTTATCCTTGCACTTGGTTAAATAAATCAAGCAAATATTGCTGACATAGAGTTGAAGTAAGTTGCTAGATTCCTGCTGGGGTTTGAACAAAGTATCTTATGGAAATTATATGTCATTTTGACTCATTTTACCATTATTGTCTGTATATATAAAACATAAATTTACCTCAAGAACGTCTCATACATCTGTAATTAGGAGAGCACGATGTCTATGAACATAGATTCTAGAGTCATTCTGGGCTTTTTTCCCCACTCTTGATTCCATCACTGATTAGTGCAACGTTAATCAAAGTACTTTACATCTTGTGCTTCTATTTTTTCAACACAAACAGGGTATAATAATATAATATAAGTCATGTGTTTTCTTAAAGTGTATAGAAAGATATTTGACAGAGTTATATAGTGCTATGAAGAAATTAATAATAACAGATTTATTAACAGTAGTATCATTGTGCTGGTTGGTTATGGCAGTCATGGGGGTGGTGATGGCTTTGCAAGACATATATTCAAATATTCCAGAGACTTTTGCTTTAAACCACTTTAATATCATTTTAATCTCAATGATATTATAGTCTGAATTATGGATAATTTATTAGAAGACTTGACTGGGCATCAAGCTTTGATGATTTCCCTGCACTCCAGACCCCATTCTAATTAGTCAGAGGTGCCCAAACTTCTCCTTGCCACTTCTCTGGACTCTCCTTTACTTTTTCTACTGGGTTACTCCTCTAATTATTCTTTCAAAGCCTATGTAAAACCAGAAAGGTTTAGTTCTCCATAGGCACAGTAGAGATAATTTAGGAAAACCTAATATTTTACTTTAATTATCTAGTCTGTTAGAAGAGCCTAGTATCAGTAATTATTTATGTGTCAAGGATGACGTAATTTATATTCTGGGGTCTGAGAGATACATCTTCATATGAATTCCTGCACTTAAATCTGCCAGAAGTCCTTTTCTTCAAAATAAAAAATATCTATATTTAAAATTTTTGTTTCAAGCAATAGGAATTGAATATACTCAAAACCTAATTTACTCTTCACTCCACTTGGTTTGTCTAGATAGTCTTCAAGGGAAGCTTTGAGTGAGATGATATTTTTTGCTGTTCATCTGATTTTCCCCAAAAGTAGGCATTACCATATTTTAAGATATTAAAGATAATTTTATCACCATTCATATAAGCATTTTGAAATGCTAATTATTGTCTTATAGCTTTGATTTATTCTTTAACTTTTAGAAGTTCTTATACATATCCATGTTATTAAATTATATTTAAATGTCAATAAAAATAATGGAAATGATTCTGAACTTGTGTTACTGTACATTATGCAAAGAAAAAAATTATTATTTTGACAATGACATATTAACATGGTTTTTATATATAAAGTTTCAACAGAAAAAAATACAGTGAGCCAAATAACTTTGTTAAAAGAATTTTCTCTATGATGACTTGAATATACTAAATATAAAACCGATAAAATGAGCAATATAGAATGCAATCAGAATAAAACAATATTAAGGTGTTATTTAAGCTAATGAGTTACAGGCTACAATTTTGCCTTTTCCAACTTAGTTGCAATGATAAATTCTAGATGACTAGTCAAAGAATTCTTTCTAAACATCCATATAAACCATGTAGACTTGATAAATGATAAATCCTTGAAGGAAATTAGATACTTAGTGCACTTCTAATACTGCCGCACACACACACACACATACACCACACACACACACATACACACAAATTAACTGAATGAATTGGCTCATTAACTTTTTTCTTTTTTCCTGGTTAACAAGGAGAGCAAACTTTCTGTAGTCTGAACCAGCAACGTAGCACACAATGTAAATAAAGTAAGCTCTGTACATTTAGCCCAAATTATTGTTAACTTTTGTTTGACTTTTATGTTTCCTTAAGTTCAAAAAATACTATCATGATGCTTAGGAGAAGAAAGCCAATTATGGCAATTCTTACCATTTTCTGAGCTTTTTGACAACTTACGTAAACATTGTACATATTTCTAGGATCGTGCATTAGGCATCCTCAAAACAAATGCATTGCCTAAATTCCAAGCTAAGAAGAACAGCAAATAAAATTTACAATATAAAATTGCAAAGGAAGAAATTGTGGTTCCAGAACTGAATTTAACTCTTTAATAGATAATACTGTTCATTATTACACTGCCACAATTTTCCAAAGCTACTCTATTAGTTATGAGAATCCCATACAATGGAAATGCTTTTCTCTTTTTAAAATAATTTTTTTTCTTCTGAAATAGCAACCTATTTCAGAAAAGGGTTGTCTCCCAGAAAAAAAAAAGGGTTTAAAATATAGCAAAAAATATAAAATCGTTTTTGAAGGAACAGGCACAGTGAAGCAAAATACTACATTTCTTTTTTCCTTTTTTCTTCTTTTCCATATGTACTAAAAATAAATTCATAAAAAAAGAAATTGAAGTCTTTTTCGTGATTGCCTCTCATTCTTGATATTATCCTAGGTTTCTGATAAGACTAGGTGCTCTAAAGCCTGCAGCATAGCTTACACTCAGAGAGGAAAGGAATTTAAAGCATGTTATTAGTGGGGAATGATGCAATTTCTTCTCTAGTACATTCTTTGATTTAAATTTCATTTCTTAAAAAGCCCACAGATACCCTATAGTAAAATATAGACAGCAATAAAAAGTACAAAATAAAGAAAAGCTATACTCTGTGGAAAATTCCAGCACTTTGTTAAGGCACCCAGAGGTTTTCTAGAGATGACCAACTATTTATATGCCCGCAGAGAATGCACTTGCCAGTCAACACTTGCAGGGCTGTGATTTTTCTTTTTCATCTTAGTAAATTTTTTATTTCTATCTACAGCATATTATTTTTAATAATATCAAAAGTATTTCCTATACCAAAAGTAGTTCTCTATTTCTAATTAATGTTTTTGGGGTTGTG